>NC_056729.1:816080575-816100575 GCF_019279795.1 Protopterus annectens
TATATTGTGTATGGGAAGCCTCTAGGAGATCACCATTCCAGTTTTGATGGCATTCAGCTCTGCTTCTCCTTTGTGGAGTTTAAGTCAGTCATGAATTTTGTGTCAGATAGTTTGGAATGCATCTATCAGGAAATGTATCATAACTGATATAAATTCTGCATAACAGGCTGTTGTCATGACTACTTTTATCACACCCATGGACTTGAATCGTCTTACCTTGACTACATATATTATTTCTTGGGTGATGGGGTTGAATTTGTATCTGAGTTTTGTGATCTTGAGGAAATCTTTGATTATAGGTACACAAGTAAGGTCAAGTGTCAATCGTCATTAACTTCTTGTGCTTTTATAGAAAGGAATATTGTCCCTATAAAGTATTTTATTCCAGCAAAGGACATGATTGTGATTTTTCATGCTCTAATATCTTCTTGTGATTGTTTCTTCATATAATGAATGCTTAAAAGACTGTACACCAAAAGAACGTTTTTTTTTTAGGTCGAGTCTACAAAGATTAAAACATTAAACAATACAAAACAATTCCTCCTGCACCTCCCACTTCTCCCACACTCCCATCATATATATTTATATACTTGCAGATTGCAGTACAGCAGGATAAGTTCAAATTTCATATCCTGCTGTCCTGCAGTCTTGCATGAAAATCAACTGGCAGGCTGAAAAACAAGTCTGTAAGTGCATTTGCTCTTGCAAATTGCAAACCTTCTGTTATGTACTACAGCAATTCCCTGTATGTAAGTTCTCCACATTCAGAACTCAAGCACCTACAGCTAGTGCAAAGCTCTGCAGTCTGGTTGATAGGTGTTACTGAGTACTGCTGTCACTGTATGCTTGTCATTTAGAGCCTTCACTGCCTTCTGATCTAATCTCAGACTACCTATATGGCTCTTGTACTGGTTTATTTGGTCCTCAACAACAAGGGTCCCCTAATAGGCCTGCTTGCACTGTATGACCTGTACTACACTGAAGCTGCTACTAACTCTGCAAATGTGGCTTGAACCCTCTGGGGCTCAGTTTTGTGCTTCCTATTCTTCATGTGTTTGGAATTTGCTACCTTCAACGCTTTGGAAGCCTCTGACTAAGAACAGTCACAAAAGGTCTTACTAAAGTCTCATCTGTTTAACTAGATTTGTAATTATTACCCATTCCTTACTACTATGCAGTAATTTCAGCTCATTTACCATATATCTGAAGTGGTTTCTTCCCCTGACCTACTTATATTTATATTTATGTTTATGCTTATTTTACATTTTTATTTGTGTACAGTGACTAGCATTAAGTCCGTCCACACATATAGCTAAACTTGAAGCTGAGGAAGTCGATGAAAGAGAATAAGTTCATAAGTTTATAGGTGCATACAAGGCAAGCTCTTCTTGTGGGCCATTTTAAGCCTATCAAGTTTTCCTTGGTGAGAATCAAACCCTGCGCCACTTTGCCGTGAGATAAACACTATAACCAATAGGGGCTAAATTTTAGATTAAGCTGGGCAGAGATAAATGAAAGGAAAGCAATTAGTGCAGAATATATGAAGAAATGCAGTGGGTATTAAAAACTGTGAAGGGTAATATTTCAATGTGAATGATACCATTAATATTTAGAAGAAACGGCATTACTTGATTCCTAACATTTAAGAAAAGTAACACCTTATGGATTTCTAGCTCCGGATTTCTGCCATTTAGATGGTAAGTGATGACACACTTCCCTATAATGGGTGGGTAAAGGGGAATTAACAAAAATGGCAGGTAATTAAAAATTATGTATGAAAAATTAACAACCAAGAATGTGTAAGATAATGTAATGAAGACAATGGAAAAAGGCAGATTGTGATTATTTTGCCATGGGCACGCAGAGCATTGCGACTAGGAAATGGAACAAATGCAGGACAGGGAAGGAAATGGAAGAGTAAGAAATTATTTATTTATTCATTTCTTTATTTGTCATTTGTTAACCGTGTTAGTCCAACTGATCCAAAGGCCCATTTTCAGTGGAGACCTGAGGAGAAAAGCTCCAACATATTACACAATTTGCATACAATTCGGTGCTATACAAACATACAAATTACCAAATTGCATGGAAAGTTTGTACAAGATAAAATCACAGCAGTACAAATATTACAAATATTCAAAATTAACAATACATTGATAATGTCTGTAGAAGGTGAAAATGGTACGTTTTCAGTAAAGGAGCAAGACCAGAGTAAGTAGGAGATGATGCGAATAAAAGAAAAATAGAAGTATCTATGTATGACTAGAGAATACCAGTTAGTATCTACATGAGTGTTGTATTGTGTTAAACAAATGTAAGAGTCTTGATGAAAAACCTAGAAAAGGAGTATTACTATTTACATAGAATACATGCACACAGAGCAGCTGGAAACTTCTTGTTGGGCAGGTAAGGTTTATAGGTTTATAGGTTTAAATTAAGTGACAAAATGCTGAAACAGTAGAGAGTCACTAAAAAGCATAAAGTCCAATGACATCTAAAGGCAAGGAAGTTATTGTTCCACTGTATTTGGCATTCATCAGACCTATCATTGAGTACAGTGCCCCCTTTGTTATGTACTTAACCAGGCATCTATAACAATTGAAACATCCACAGAGGTTCCTCACTAAAAGAATACAGGGCATAAGTAAAATGTCCTGTGCAGACCTCCTCAAGGCCCTATCCCTGTATTCTGTCTCCTACAGGCCTTTGAGGGGAAATCTATGCCTGGCATACAGGGCATTGTCAGACCCCACTCTGATGGCCCTCCTGCATATCCAGAAAACAAGCAGCACCAGAGCTACCCATTCTAAAGACGTAAACCTTGCCTGTGGTATAAATAGGAACTGCTGGAGAGACAGGTATGTGTCCCAGAGACTACTCCTTCTCTGGAACAGGATCCCCATTAACGTGAAGCAGAGTTCGTCCCTAACCCAATACATGTGAAACTTGGACAATTGGATGGGAAACCGGAAATTCATCCCTGGTTTGGCACATATGTCCCTGATGCAAACAGGTAACCTGTAAATGGTTCATCTGCCAGGCCCATGCTTACCCTTATCAAGGGTGTCAGAACTTGTCAGAGATTTGGGATGTATGGCTAGGCTTAAAAAGGCCCTTGTGGTCATTATCTAATAAACACCTAGGAACCTATGAACAAAATGAGTACGAGGGAGAAGTTGGATATGTTTTATAGGAATTTCAGAATCACAGGGCAGTGCTATGATTTGCATGAATCTGTATGGATTGATGATGGGGAGGAGAGAAGAGTGGATAGGGGAGGACAGGTCAGTGAAGATAATGCACACAGAATCATGGATTTATAATTGGGGCAAGAACTCTAGTCCAGTCCAGTGATGGTATTTGAAGGGACAGTTAAAGGCATTTGATACTGATGTAGCTAATGCTCAGTTGACATAAAAGGCTCAATGACTGTATAACTTTTCATGTGTTCTCTGTATTGCCAAAATAAAAATTATACATATATAATTTGTGTGATGTCGAGCAGTCAGCTGACTGCATAATACTTGCTTATTTAGCATAAACAAAACTCATAATACTCTGTGGTCTTAGTAATGAGTAAATAAGCAATGTAAGAAACCTAAGTTTTAAATCACTCATTTACAAAACATATTAGTATTTCTGCAGATAGCCCAGCTGTACTGCATCAGTATCACTGCTGCATAGCATAGGGCTGTCACAGGCAAAACTGGAATGTTAGTGCTTTCTAACCAGGTGTGGCATATCCTTTATAAATAGTGTTTACCATGCTAGTTCATACCTAGTTGAGTACTTATGGATCATAGCTTTATCATCATTTAAGTAATATCTGTTTACCTGTTTTCTGCCTCTGGAAAATAACATTTCTACCCCAGGAGTGTCTCTGCTTTGTTTTTCAGCTCACTTCTTGTTGTGCTTGCATTCTTGTTATTAGCTCTTTGGTACACCCTGTGCATTTAGAAGGCCCTCATTCTAAACCAATTTTCATTGTCATTTCATGCTAAGAAATTCCTTTGATTTTTAGAAGGTGAAATTCAGTTGCTGAGCTATATCCAACCTCCCTCTATCTGCCTCTGACTGTGTTTCTTTGTATATATGTCTGAGTGTCTTTCTCTTTCTGTTTTTCTATCACTCTTAGCATAATCAGTCATATTCACTAGTCTAGGTTGCTTACAAATACAGTCAGCTGCATTTTGTCTTAATTCCACACAATCTTTTCTCTCTATCTCCCTTTCTGTCATGATGTGTGCATGTGCGTGTGTGCTGTAGAACTAAAGTAATTTCAATTCCTTTTACTTCTGCTATGCCTAGCTTTTACATCATTTATGTTCTCAGAGTTTTAATCAATTTTCCTCCTTAGATGATGTGCATTTCCACAACCTGATGACAACTGGACAGACTACTTTGATCTGCAGGCTTCTCACACTGATAGTGTACTATTCTACCATTTTGTCACCCTAAACAAAAGTACGTGAACTACTGATTCCTTCAAACACTGGGCATTTAGCACTGCTGGTATTACAAAGGATCCTGCAATAGTAATCAAATTAGCAGGTGAATATGCATTTGTTCCTAACAGAAGAATATCCTGTGATAATCCTTGTAGCTCACTGTAATTAAAATACCACATATCTGAATTTGCTTTCCGATATTTTTAATGAGAGGTACTTCATCTGGTACTGTGTGCTTTATTGCATATAATTATTACACTTTGTTCTGACATTACTATCATACTGTATAAATAATAAAGGATATTTATCACAGATGTGACCACGTAGTGCTAATAATGTTCATCCTGCCTGACATGGGAAATTAGTATATTCATCTGAAGAAAATCAAAATATATCCTGAATGCAGTGATTAACAAAGAACAAGAAAATAAGACAAACGGTAAGATTAGGGGACGAGCTCCCCGTTAACATTGTGTAATGAACAGCAGAAATATATAAAGCAGACAAGGCTGCGTTGGGTTTACATACTGCTGCCTCATATTTAGAACTTACATTATCATTATCATTGTAAACAGCCATAGAAAATAATGCCATGATTACCTACCCGGAGATACGATTTCTGCTTTAATGAGATACATGCATTAAAATGTTTATTTGCCTGTTACATCTTCAGCTCTGATATCATTTTATTTTTATTGTTTTTGTTGAAGAAGATGAAACAGTAGCAACTCTACCAGCACATGTTCTTTGTTAACTTTTTTCCCTAATTGTTTCTTACTGTATTTTAAGTAATTAGGGTCATTACTGACTTAGTGCTACAACTAATTCCCTTCATCTTTTGCTGATTCTTAAAATGTTGGACACTAGAGCTAGAAATCCATGACGTATTATTGTTCTTAAATGTTAGGAATCCATAATGGTGTTTTCTTTTCTTAAATGCAGTTCTTTAATTTACATAATGCTAATTATCATTTTCATATATTTAATGACTGAATGAATAACTGAACTCACTCATTTTATTGCATGTTATCCAGTGTATGCTATCCAGGCAGTGGGGAGCCAGAACATGTCCTGGAATGCTATGGGTATAAGGCAGAGGATGTGTACTAGAAGGGATGTCAGCCCAACACAGGATACACAAATACATGTATGCACTGCACTCATACCTAACAGAAACTGAGTTGATTACTAACAACTTAATTGCATATCTTGGAGATGAGGGAAGAAACTCAAGCAACTGGTAGAAACCTATATGAAAACAGTGAGGACACATACTGTCTCCTCAGAAGGTACTGCTCTATTTCCAAACCAGAGAATGAAGAGCTGTGAGGAAGCAATACTAAGAAATGCATTAATCTATGACCCTAAATGTATTTTGCTTATGCATTTATTTTTATTTTCAGTAACAAAATGGTGGTACAGGATTATTGTTGTGGCAAATGCTGTTCAATGTACTGGTGTTGGTAACCATACCGGGAATAAGAATTAATTTATCTTATTCCCTGAAAATACTGTTACTGAAACTGTGATTAATGATATACAAGTCAGCTTACATGATACCCTACTTTTGGTTAAAAGGTGAGTAAGTAAGTGACAGACGAAGTCAAATACACAGAAATGCATGATTATGTTCTTTGTTGCATGCATTTAAGGTTAACTTATAGATTGGAAGGCCAACCACAACAATGGATCAATGACTAAAACACAGGGTGTTTATAATCACTCTTAGGCTGCTATCATAATGAGCAGTGTGAGGAGTCTGACAGGCCATGGGAAATGTCAACATAATTTTTGGCACACCCTCACTGGTGTGAATTCCAGAAGTAGTTGCATTCTCTCACTGTATAGTGCAATGATGAGGAGTTCCAGACGTCACATAGGAGGGGGCATTAAAATCCACACACATAAAAACAGACCACAGGGATAATAATGAATTAAAAATGTAGAGTATAAGGAAATACTTTGGGTATTGGGAATATTCAACCTGGTGTAGAAAAACGACAAAGGAGGTAAGATATGGATATACGTGATCATCAAAATGAATATCCTAGAAATGAGCAGCTGTGTGAAAAATCAGAATGAGAACAGTAGGATATCAAGAGAAGATTTAATTAAGAGATTTATGACTAATATTACTAATATTACAGTCAATGCTTTCACTGTGATGATATTCCTCTCACCCTCTTGGCACAAGAAATATGGACAAATCCAGAAATAATGGGGGACTAAGGTCTAAAAATAGGTACAAATTTTAAATATTGCTCTTTTAAACTTAGAAAGTAGCTATAATAAAATACTTTATGTTGCCATGCATTTTCTGAAGATATGCAATCTGAAACTCAAATGTCTGCTATTACTTAGTGAATTCAGTCCTTTGTGATTTGCCAGAAAACCACAATGTTATGAGGGACAGACCAAAATATGAGGCAAAAATCTGGGCATCCTGTGAATATCTGGACAGTGGAGAGATATGCCTGTCAAAACATTCTCAAGCCAGGTGGCCAAGTGCATTTATATTATTGGAGATTAATGGTGGCTGCAGCATGCATACATACATACATACGTATAGGCAAATATTTCAAACTCAGGCAATACTGCCCTTCTAGCCTGCCAGTATATACCAAAGTAGTTGTTCCCATAATAAGTGTCCAGGCTCTTCTTAAAAATAGCTTAACATAGGTTGTCTGAAAATTCTCTACTAACCCCAAACATTCCTAGAGGAAGTTGTCTCTAAATGCTCTATATACCTGAATAAGTTCTCCACCTAAATATCTCTATGAGACACTGTACAAGTTCATCTATTTTAGACTTTTCTAACAACTTAAATTCTCATATCCATGGACACCATTGTTATTTTTCAACTGTACTTATTCCAGTTTACTCATGCATGTTTTCTTATAATGGTTTCATATTACTATTCCATACTCAAGTTTGTTCACCAGGTGGCAAAAAAGTAGGCTCAAGAGGGGTTGGAGTTCATTAAGCATGATGTGACAACATTTGTATGTTTTAAAACCTGTATAGTTTGACAGGTCTCTTTATTCCAAAATGAGTTGTGCTTAAAATGATTAAATCATCAGAAATGATAACATCATTGATCACTCTTTATAAAGATGGCTTGTCATTCTACACCATGTCTTATTTAAGGTGGCAGGCTAAGTAAAATTAAATAGAACAAATGTGCTTTTTTCCTACATCATTAATGAGAAACATAATGCTTCTATATTCATTAAAAGGTAATGATCTGTTAAATTTAAGTCATCATGTTTTTGCAACTCTTTCTTTCTTTTTAATTGTGCGTACTAAGCTTTTTATTTTCAACTGTGGGATCACTTAATATACTCTTGAAAGTGAGCTGTTCCTGAATTGTGTGCACTACTTATACAGAACTAAAAATATATGAGACACTACAATGTAAATAATTGTAGATTCATAGCTTCATAGGTTCATAGGTTGGTACTAGGCTATCAGCCCTAGGGCCTATACAAGCCTATCCATAACAATTCCCTGGCTATTTCTTCCCACATTATTTACTTTCCTGGACCCCTGTCTAGCAGGGTGACTGACGTGATCCCTGGGGTGAATTTCCTTTCTCCCATCCAGTCGTCAAGGTTCCTCTTGAAGAGGTCCAAAGAGGCACTCTGCTTGACATGTATGGGCAATCTATTCCAGAGTCTGGGGAGTCTCTGGTTCAGGAACCTATCCCTCCAGCATGTTTTGTTTATTGTGATGACAAGGTTTAGATCCCTGGAGCGTGTAGCTCTGAGGGATTGGGATTTCTTTAAGTGTAGCATGTCCAACAGCTCTGGGTTTGACATGACCTTGTATGTTAAGCAGAGATCGCCTCTGAGTAGACGATATGTGACAGAGTATAGCTGGAGTTTTTTAAGGCGGTCAGCGTGGGGCATCTGCTTTAGGCCTGTGATTCTTTTAGTGAGGTATTTCTGAGGCCTTTCCAGTTGTTGCAGATGTCTTGAGAGGTACATACCAAATGGGGCGTTGTATTCTATAATGAGTCTAATGTGGGATGAGTACAGTGGGACAATGACCTCCTTTTTTCTGGATGAAAAGCCCTTCGTGATGAGGTGTGCCACATAGAAGGAGTTCCTGACCATTGTGGCGATGTGGTTATCGAAGGTGAGACCACTGTCCACCTGTGTCCCTAAGTCTCTTATCACACTTTCTGTGTTTAGTGTACTGCCACCTATATGGTAATTCATGGATACATGTTTTTTCCCAAAGGGGATAACAATACATTTCTTGGCATTGAGCTTGAGCTCATGGCTCTGGCACCAAGCATCTGTTTCTGTGAGGCCCTTTTGTAGAGTATCCACATCATTTGGGGATTCAATAATGGCTCCCAGTTTTGCAGTCATCTGCAAACTTTGTTAGCCAGAGTCCCTTAGTGTTGACCTGTACTTCAGAGAAGTAGATGCCAAACAAGAGTGGCCGCAGGACTGAACCCTGAGGTACTCCACTTGTCACTTGTCTGGAGCTGGATTTGGAGTCGGCTACTTTTACAGTGTGGGTTCTATCAGTAAGCCATTTAGCAACCCATTGGATGACATAGGGATTAATGCCCAACTTAGTAAGTTTATCTATGATTCCAGAGTGGGGGATGGTGTCAAAGGCCTTGGCAAGGTCTAGATAGGCAGTGTGGACCACCTTACCCTTGCCCATGGCTCTGGAGACTGATTCAAAGAAGTCAATCAGGTTCAGGAGACAAGATCGGCCCTTCACAAACCCAAACTGGGTGGGGTCCAGTGTTTGAAGGTTGCCAATGTCTTTGTTTATAAGTTCCATGATAATACGTTCCATGGCCTTGCAGATAAGGCTGGTCAGACTGATGGGATGGTAGTTTCTGGGATCCAAGGTGGATCCCCCCTTGTGGATTGGGATAACTGTAGCTCTGCGCCACTCAGTGGGCACAAAACCTGAGGTGAGGCTATGATTAAACATGACACTTAGGTGAGGTGCCAGTTCATATTGTAGTTCATGTAGTACACAGCCCGGGATGTCATCTGGTCCCATGGATGCTGTATTCTTCACTTTAGAGAGTGCGTTTTGTACCTGTGTGGCCGTTATTATTGGAATTTGGCAATCTTCCGGTATTGAGATGGGCCATTTAGGGGTGAGAGGGGTGAAGTTGGCACTGAATCGATCTGCCAGGATATTGGCAATATCCTTTGGATCAGTATATTTAATGCCATTCTGTTTTAGCTCAGAGCAGATCTGAGCATTGCCATTTAGATTCTTGACATAGTTATAGAATGCTTTGTGGTTGTCTTTGGAATATTTGGCAATTTTATTTTCGTAACTAGCTTTGGAGGATTTTATGAGGCATCTCAGTTTCTTACTGAGGCTAGTAAGGGAGTTTTTTGCATCCTGGGATTTTCCTCTTTTCTGCAAAAGTTGCTTCCTTTTGTTGTAAAGTTTGTTTATGGCAGGGGACCACCAGATTGGCTTCCTTTTTTTGGATGAGAGCATTTTGGTTCTATTTGGGATGGCACAATTCATGCATGAGTGGATGTGCTCGTACAGTGCCTTAGTGTAGAATTCAGCAGTTGAACTTTCAGTTCCCGTCTGCATGGGTGTCATGAAGTTTGTCACTTCTGACTTGAGTAGCATGAAGTTGGCTTTGGAGAAGTTTTTTATGGTGCTTTCTTTACTGGGGGGTGGGGGTGGGATGTGGATGTTAAGGGTGATTAGCTTATGGTCAGACCTGACTAACGAGGGGGTGACCATTGGTATGGAGCATTGATTTCCCATGTTGGTAATGACCAGGTCTAGGATATTGGAGCCCCTGGTGGGACTATGGATTAGTTGATCCAGGGCATTGGAATTTATGAATTCCAAGAACCATTGCGCAAAGGTGTTGGAACATGAGTAGTTTTCCCAGTTAATGGCAGGGTAGTTAAAATCACCCAGTATTAGGGTGTTTGGTTCTATCTTAATATTTTCCAGTATGTTTAGAAAGGTGTAGTGAGAATCTTGGGGTATGGTGGGGATCTGTAGCAAGCTACAATTTGGATTGCAGTCTTACCTAGTGAATTTCAGACACATTGTGTTGGCCAACTAGCCTGGTGGTGTGAATATCCTTGGTGAATATTGACACTCCTCCACCTTTAGTGTTTTGGTCCTGGTTTGGTGGCCGAAAAGTGTGGTAAGAGTTGTAGCCTGGTATTGCAGGGGTGCTCTCTGGAGCCTTGAACCAGGTCTCAGTTACTGCACAGATATCGATGTTCTCCATTTTTAGGAGTGCCTCGAGAGAGTGCATTTTGAGGTTTAGACTTCTAGCATTGAGTAGCATTACCTTCAGATTTTGCATGCTTGTACCTGCTACGGTGGTGGTTTTGTCCTTTGAAGTTTGCCTAAAAAGGCACTATAGGGGTGGCAAGAGCCTTAGCCAGTAACCTGAATCCCAGGGGCGACAGGTGCAGACCATCTCTGGCAAAGCATCGTGGTCTGTCAGTCATGTCATCCCAGGCAGACAGATACTGGATCCCCTTTGAATGACACCATAAGCTTAGCCAATTGTTGAAGTCAATCATTTTATCCTTATATTGTGGTATCATTCTGGGCGAAGGCAGGATGCTACTCAGGGCTAGGGTCATACCTGCCTGGGCCACATGATCCGAGAGCTCTTCCATGTCTCTTTTCATGTAGTCCAGGGAGGTACGTCTCAAGTCATTCACTCCAACATGGACAATGACAGAGTCATATTTGTACTTGTTGTGGAGTGACTTGAGTGCATGCGTTATGTGGCGGATCCTGGCTCCCGACAGGCAGCTGACTGTAATTTTCTCCTTATTCAACCTGGTGAGAGGGACATCAGTGTGCTGGACTATAGAGTCACCTATGACTAAAGTGTTAGGTACATTGTCTTGCCTTAGGGGCTGTTGCTGGGTGGCACACTGGTGTTGTGAACTATGTGACACATTGGTTGTGATTGGTGTTTCTTTGCGTTTCAGCTTCAGAGGTCTTTGTTGCTTGGGCAGGTTACAGTTAAGGGCCTCTGCATATGTGGATTTAGTGTTGCTATATGTGGGTGTTGGTGGTGCGGGTTTAGAAGGGCTATGTGTTGCTTGAGGTGTAGTGTGGGTGTTAACCTTCTCCTCTTGACTGTTTAGCACAATCTTGGGTGGAGAGAGCTTTGCTTCCATTTTGGCTATGTAAGTGCATCTCTCACAGGTTGTAGTGTTGGGTGGTAGGAGGAGAGGGTTGTCTGTGTACATGAGGCAATTGCTGCATTGCCCCAGTATGCCCAGATTCACCAGGTGGACAGGAGAAATCACTGGAAGCTGACCCTTGGACATGCCTGGTTTGGGGCTTTTTTTTTTTCTTTGTAAAGTATAGGAGCTGTTTCCTTAGCAAGGTACTTTGCAATTATAGGCTGTTTAGTGCCTACTATTAATTTCTCCTTGTTAACAAGGAGAGTTCAGTGTTTGTATGAGTTTAAGGCTTCCTAGTGGTTTCCAGCAGGTATTAGAGAAAGTGCTAGTCACAGGTATGCGTAAAGGTAAGATTGAAAAGAATGCACTCTGCAGTGTGCACTAGAGAAGTTAGATGTGAAAGTGGGTAACTTGAGTTTTACCTGTTTAAAAGTTAAGGTTTAGTGGAGAGTTACTCTTTTTAAAACAGCAAGATGGATTGAAAGGGGTGGTCACTTTTGTATTTTGGTACTATGAAATACTGTAGGATGGCCAATAAATTTAAATAATTGAAGGGGTGGGATTTCAAAAATGATGATTTTGTGATTACTCACATAAGCCAGTGAAAGTAGAGAGAAATGAGATATATGGTCAGATTAACATAAGAGGTGGGCAACTAGAAAGACAGTGGTATTTAACAAGACAACTTAAATGGGTAGGAGGGCGGGAAAAAATTCTGCCTGACTCAGAACAGAGAGAGCTGTGGTCTCTTTTGAAGTTTTAATATGCTGTTAAAACAGAATGCAAGCAAAACACATGGTAAAGAAAACAAACTACAGTATTCAAAATATAGAAAGGCAATACAGTAATACAAAAAATAAAAGCAAACTAACCTTTCCTTCACAGCAAAGTGTAGCAGAGTCTGGATGAGCCTTTCTGGTAAATGTGCAAACTTATCAGAATTGCTCCCTTCAAAGTGGTATAAATTAAGTTTTTTCTGACCATGGAAGATATACTCCTCCATGGCTCATCCCCCCTTCCTTAAATATACCAGTCAATGAGCATCATCACCTCACTTACAGAGAAAGGCAACACTATTGACTATCAATATATCCATCTTTAAACATATGTATCTATATCTATATCTATCTATGTATCTGCATTTATCTAGTGGCATATATATAGGATATATATATATATATATATATATATATATATATATATATATATATATATATATATATATATATATGTGTAGGTGTGTGTGTGTGTGTGTGTGTGTGTGTGTGTGTGTGTATAATGGTTCTACTGAATTTCGTCAACAGACTCAAATGCTGATGACCACAACAGCGGCCACAAAAGATCAACAATGTGAATGTCGACTTGCATGTACTGAGCAATAATCTCAGTGTATGGAAAATAGAAAAGTAAAAGAAAGAATAAAACATAGATTTTGTAGGGGTGCAAGCTTTCCTGCACCCCCCACACAGAGGGCTGTACACCTCTACATCCCCTGCTAATTATATATATACTAACTCTGAGATTGTACAATGTCAGGAAAATGGCATTTTTAGCAGTCCCCAAGAACTGTGCAATCTCACACACCTGTCAATCGTCTGTATATTCAACCAAATTTATTCGACAAAATAGATATCAACCAAGCATGGATTTAACTAAATTCAACTCTCACATATATCCATCCATCCATCTATCTATCTATCTATCTATCTATCTATCTATCTATCTATATATATTTCGCTATCTGTCATTCTATCTAGCAATCTATCTAGCTATCTACCTATCAATTTATCTGTCTAGTTATATAGTTTATCTACTATTGGTCAAGTGCAGGTAAAACAGAGCTTTCTATTTTTGACATCCTTGGGTCGATAATGCACATGGTTGATGGTTGTGTGATTATGGACAATCCCCAGTGCTGAGAAATATGATCTTTCCCCAGAGATTGTGAGATGTCATAGTATATGTAATTCACAGATGGTGCCAGCAGGCACTGTTTTTTAAATCTGTATGTTCCAAGGAGTAACCTTAGGATTGTAGGATCACAGGAAGTTACTAGGCTAATGACCATAGGGCCTTTACAAGCCTAGCCAAGTTGAACCCTTATTTCCATAATCAGCACCTATCACCCCTCTCCAAGAGGGACATAGGTGGAACCCCTGGGGCGAATTTATTGTTACCCATCCAATTGTCCAGATTGTGTTTAAGGAGGGCCAATGAGGTGCTCTGCTTGACATGAAGCGAGAGTCTATTGCAAAAGTGTGGTAACCTCTGGGAGACAATTCTTTCCTTCCAGCTTGTTCTATTGAGGCCACATACTAGGTTAAGGCCTTTAGAGTGAGTAACCGGTGTACCATTTGACTTAAGGATATGCAGCATTTCCAATAAAGCAGGGTCAAAGATTGCCTTATATGCAAGGCAGAGATCGCCTCTGAGCAGTCTGTATGAAACAGAATAAAGTGACAGTGATTTCAGATGATCCTCACAGGACAGATACTGAAGACCTTGACATTTCTTTGTGAGGAACTTTTGTGGTCACTCCAATTGCTGCAGGTTCTTGGAAAGGTACATACCAAAAGGGGCATTGTACTCATTTATTGGCCTGCTGAGGGAAGATTACAGACAGGTTACTTATCAGATGAGCAATATAGAATGCCCTTCTTACCACTGTGGAGACATGGTGATCAAATGTAAGGTTGCTGTCAACCTGTGTGCCCAGGTATCTCACCAATAAGTACATACTTAGGGTGCTGTTATTGGTGTGGTAGTTAGCTGGAACATCGATCTTTCTGAAAGGGATGATAATACATTTTTTTTGCATTGAGGTTAAGCCCATGACTTTGCCACCAATCATTTGTTTGTGTAAGACCCACTTGTAGGATGTTGACATCCTTTGGAGATTCTATGACCACTCCCAGTTTGCAGTCATCAGCAAACTTTGTCAGCCACAGACCATTAGTTTTAGCTTGTACTTCAGATAAATAGCTTCCAAACAGTAGAGGTCCCAGGACTAATCCCTGTGGAACACTATTTGTTACAGGTCTACTGAATTCCCCTATTTTGACTATATGGGTTCCGTCAGTGAGCTAGTTAGTGGCCCATCTAATGATATACAGGTTGATACCTAGCTGGGTGAGTTTGTCAATTATGCCTGAGTTGGGGATAATGTCAAAAGCTTTGGCTAAGTTTAGGTAGGCTGTATGCACAGATTTCCCCTCATTGCGGGCCTTGGTGACTGTCTCAAAGAAGTCCACCAAGTTTTACAGGCATGGTCTCCCTTTGACAAATCTAAATTGAGTAGGGCCAAGAGGATAATGGTGGCTTTTTTCCATTCATCTGGGGTGAAGCCAGTGCTTAGACTATGACTGAAAAGAGTATCCAATCGCATTGCTGATTCTTGTTTGAGCCCATGTAGGATGCAGCCTGGGATGTTATCAGGTCCCATGGATGCTATGTTTTTGACCTTAGAGAGGGTGTTCACAACCTGCTCTTTAGAGATGCAAGGTACAGGACAGGTGATAGGAATGTCTTTGTGTAAATGTGGTGAGAACAGGGAAGTGAAGTTTTCACAGAACCTGTCAGCTCACAGGTTAGCAATGTCCACAGGTTCGGTATATGTAGTATCATTAACTATCAGTTCAGCACAAATCTGGGCCTTTCCTTTTAGGTTATGGATGTAACTAAAGAACCCCTTATGGTTGTCCTTAGTTGAGGAAGCTAATATGAATTCATAGTTAGCTTTGGAGGACTTCACAAGAAGTCTTATTTGCTTGTTTAAGCTGAGGAGGGAGTGTTCCAGTTTAAGGCTCACTTCCTCTTTCTCTTATACAGCAATTTCTTCCTCTTATTGTAAAGCCTGTTAAATGGCAGTTGTCCACCAGACAGGTTTGCTCTTCCTTTATTTTATTTATTTATTTTACATTTGTTGACCAGGCTAGTCCAACTGGATACATGTCCTTTTTCAGTGGAGGCCCGAGGAGAAAAGCTCCAAGTACACAAAACATTTAATATCACAAGTTAGTTAGATCAACATTACAATAATGTATCACAATACATTAGGAAAAATAAGATTGGTACATAGCATAATGGGACTTAATTATATTCCAATGATAAGAAGGAAAATACTAGTGAAGAGGTAGGGAAATTAAAGATAGTAGAGACATCTTCTGGATAAGACAACACTTAAAAGGATGGTTCGGTAGGTGGGTTAGGTTGAGAAGCTAGAGAGTAAAAAGGTCAGTGAGTAAAGCAGTTCTAAGAAATAAGTTTAAATAAGAAATTTTGAAGGAAAACAGGGTAGTACTTAGAAAAAGCAAGAGAGGAGAGATTAGTCAGGGTTATTGCAAGAACATAACCAGTGGTTGGAGAGGAAATGTTTAAGGTTAGATTTGAATAGAGGGAGAGATGTAATAGCTGTAAGGTCAGTAGGTAAGTGGTTCCATATTTTCCCAACAAAGTTAGAAAAGGGAGAGTCTCCTGCAGAGTTATAAGAGAAAGACATTTGCATCTGCATTTTATTAGTAGAGCGTAATTTTTTTAAGTTAGAATATGGTGTTATGAGTGTGGAGAGAATTGGGGTGTTATTGGGTTGATGAAGGACTTTATGGGCAATAATAAGTTGGTTGAATTGTAAAAGGTGAGGTAACTCTAGCCAACCTAGTTGTTTAAGGTTCTGACAGTGATGAGTCCTATATGGTGAGTTAGTGGCAAACCAGGCAATGTTATTATATGATCTAGCTAGTTTCTTAAGATTGTTTTGAGACAAGTTGGTATAAATGGGGGAGGCATATAATAGGGTAGAGATTAAGTGAGTTCTTGCAATTGTAGTTCTGGCTAGTGGTGTAAGAAATTGTTTGATTCTATACAGGGATCCTAGTTTTTTGTTAGTAGATTGTATTGTAGTGTGTATGTGAGTGTTGAATTTTAGTTGATTATCTATTGTGATACCAAGGAGTTTGGTGGTAGTCTCAGGAGATACCATTATTAGATTTCAAGGTAAACTGAAGAGGGGGAGATGAGTGTGAGGGTGTAAAGAGTAATAATTTGTTTTTTTTTGGGTTGAGGAGAAGACAATGGTTTAAGAACCATTTTTCTATAGTAGTGAATGATTTTTGCGTGAGAGAAAGAAGTTCAGTTTGGGAAGATGCTGAACAAATGATTGTGGAGTCGTCAGCATATTGAATGCAGGTGGAGAAGGGAACAGAGAGATGAAGATCATTGATAAAAATGGAGAATAGTAGTGGACCTAAGATAGAGCCCTGTGGGACCCCTAGGGATGTAGGAAGGAGTTCAGAAAGATTATTCTGCCAGAGTACAGCTTGTTTTCGGTTATCCAGGTAGGATGTAAACCAGTTCAGGGCAGAATTATCAAGAGATAGGGACTTTAGAAGGTGAAGTAGAAGTTTATGGTTGACCATGTCGATGGCCTTAGAAAGGTCTACAAAGAGTACTGACGACAGGGAATTATTGTTGCGATTTTTGTTGATACAGTTGGTAAAAGAAAGAAGGGCAGTGGTAGTACTGTGGAAAGGACGAAAGCCATGCTGACAGTTGGATAAGAGATTATGGTGGATAAGGTGGGAAATGAATTGTTTATGGATAAATTTTTCCATAATTTTGGCCAGTGGAGATAGTAGAGCTATGGGACGGTAGTTTGAGTAATCAGCAGAATCACCTCCTTTGTGAACAGGAATAATATGAGAGATTTTCCAGATAGATGGAATAGTACTTTCTTTAATTGTTCTATTAATAAGTATAGAGATGGGGTAGGCAATAGCTGTGGCACCTAGTTGGAGGTATTCCCCTGGTAAATTGTCAGCTGAGGGGGTAGAAGGTTTAAGTTTTTGGAGTAAGGAAGAGATATAGGAGGTGGGTATTGGTTCTAGGTGGAATGGAGGGGGTGTGGGGTTGGTAGCGGGCAAGTTGGCAGTATCTGGATTGTGTTGATTAGCTAAATTTTGTACAGCTGAAGTAAAGAAAGTATTAAAAGCATTTGCTGTTTGTGTAGGGTCATTAGAATTGGAGCCAAGAGGATGTGGTGTGTCTACTTTACCTGGGGATATGAGCCTGTTAATAGAAGTCCAGAACTTCTGAGGTTGTTGAAGGGAAGATTTTTGTAGTTGGATGTAGAAGTTCTTTTTGTCCTGTAGGATAGCTTTTTTAGTTATGTTTCTTTGTTGCCTGAAATGTTGATGATCAATTATGTGTTTCGAGGTGCGCTATTTTGCCCAGGATTTATTCCTGGATAGGATAAGGTTTTTAGTCTGGCTTGTGAGCCATACTGCTGGTTTATTTTTCACTCTGATGTTACGGATAGGGGCATGATGGTCAAGGATTGTAAGGAAGGTATTACTGAAATAGGATACTGCTTCATTTATTGGAAGGGACTTGAGAGGTTCCCAGTTACAGTGTTTAAGTTAGTTTAGGAACAGTTCCTGGTCAAAGTGTTTTTTACTGCGTGCAGTTCTAACTGGGGGGGAAATATTAACATTTGTTTTTTGTCTAATTATGTATATTAGAGAGTGGTCGCTAAGGTCATCAGGTAGGGTTCCTGTTATATAATCCTGTGGACGATTTATTAGTATCCAGTCCAGGATATTTTCTTTGTTATTGGATTTGTTGATTCTAGTTCCAGAATTAATGAGTTGTGTAAAACCATGCAAATTGATCAGAGAGGATTGATTGGTATTATTGCATAAGTTCCAATCAGTGTTAACGTCTCCTAGTAGTAAGGTTTCTTGTGGGTAATTTAGGGAAAGACAACTTAGTAGGTCTTCTAAGTTATTTTGATTGTTACCTGGTGGGAGATAAGTGCAAATGATGTTAACTGATTTCTGGTTATTTAGTTGTAGTTTTGAAATAATTAATTCTGCATTGTTATCAGAATGTAATTTAAGGTTTATTTTGTTGATTTGTAATCCTGCTTTATAAAGTATTGCTACCCCCCCCACCTTTTTTCTTAATGCGGTCCTGTCGAATGATATTGTAACCTGGGGGAATAATTTCCGTATCTAGTATTGTTGGTTTAAGCCATGTTTCAGTTAAACATAGGATGTCGAAATGGTGAACTTCTAGGAGAGCATGGACTTGAGTAATTTTGTTACAGATACTACGAATATTAAGATGGGCAATTAAGAGTGATTTAGAGGATTGGGCTGATAAAAAGGGGATTGAATGAGACTGTTTACTGTTAGAATAGGATGAGTGATACTTAGGGCCTGGGTTAGGATGAATGTCTCCATCTATTAGGGAATGGAATAGAGTAAAAGTGTGATATTGGATAGTTTTAGAGTAATAGTTAAGTAAATTACGATTGTTAAGAATAGAATATTTAATATGAGTAAGTCGATGGTATTTAGCTTGGGTGTAGCAGGGGTTGGAGGTGGAATTAGAGAAGCTTATGTGAGAGACAGAAAGAGATATAGTAGCACCTTTGGATGGGATGAACAGAGTGTTGAGAAGGGGATGTTCATAGAAGGTAAGGAAGTAGGTTGTGGTAAAAGAAGTCAGCAATGAGAATGCTAGTACATATTGGTATAGGTTAGGCATGATAAGAAGAGGTAAAATAAATATAGGTAGAGATATGAGGAAAAGGGGTATTACCTGTGAGAAGGAGTTGAGATAATAGGGGAGGATCTATATCTAGTGGATATGGAGATATGAGAAAGGTGTGGCTAGTAGCAAGTGAGTGGTTGGTTGGAAAATAGAGGGGGGGTGGTTAAGAGGGTATAAAGGTAGACGCACTGGGGGCGGGTGGGAATTGGGGGCAGGGTAGGGGAGCGGAGTGAGCCCGAAGGGCGAAAGGCGGGAAGACACCAGAGAGCGGAGTACAGCAGGAAACAATCAGTGAATGTGAAGAATTAACAGGTAAGTCAGTGGGTTAGAGAGATAGTATGAGTTAGCTAATGTGTAGATATATAATATGTAGAAATACTGGTGTCTAAAGTAACAAGGTAAGGTAGGAGAGGGTAGGTTAAAAAGCAGATCTGGGTGAAGTATCAGTTAAAGGACAAATGGGAAAGGATGAAGGATTCAAAAGATAAGCATATGAGTGGAAAAAAGAGGAGTAGCAGCAGAAGAAATTCCTTGAGGGGCTTGTCCTAGTCCTATCAGGTAAGGCCGAATCAATGCAGTTGTTCAGGTATTTTTATAAATCATTTGTGTCAAACTTGGCATAGTTTCCAGTTCCATCTGAAGGGGGAGGTGCAGTGAAGCTATTTATACCATCCCTTAAGAGGTTATAATGGAGAAGTTTTTTAGTTTAGTTGGTGCTGGTGGTTCAGGTGTGATAGTTACTTCAAATGAGACTGATTTGTGGTCAGATCTTACCAGGGAAGACCTCACAGTGGGGGCACTACAGTGGTCTTCCATACTGGTAAGAACC
>NC_056729.1:816105575-816208075 GCF_019279795.1 Protopterus annectens
ATTCATGGTTCGAGCCCCCACAACACCAATTTTTATTTTTAGCAAAATAAGCATGAAACAAGTCCCTGACAAATATGTACACATAAAACCACATTTTATGTAAAATGTAATGAAATAGCCCATTTATATTGAAGAAATGTGAGGTAACAAAAGAATAAAAAATGCCAGATGTGCCCATAGCTGAGCTACAGTTTAACAAGGTGAGTGCATCTGCCCGTAGGTGAGCAGTGGTTTAACAGGTGCAAAATAAGTGCCCGTAGCTGAGCAGTGGTTTCACACGCTCAAATTGTGTGCCACTAGCTGAGCTGAGATGAATATGCATGCTGATAGCCAAATGAGGCTTAAACCAGCGCACTCCGTTTGTGCGGAGCTACGCACCGCACCAACAAGCTAACCGACGGGCAACATTGAGCAAGCTGTAACAAAACTGCCTTTACACAGACACACCCCCTAGCCTGTCTAGACAGTCAGAAAATATAAAAAGCAGTGGCCAGGTTCGAACCCAGGATACCATGCACCATAGTCAAAGCACTGAACCACAAAGCTACAGCAGCTGTATTCAAGAATGCAGTAATAGCACATATATAGGAATGAATAGAAAGTGGAGCATGACAAAGCAGGTCTTGTGAAGTGGATACAATTCCAAAATGGCCAATCACAGAGAAGTGCAGGAAAAACGGCATATATAAGCCCCATAGGTGGGAATACACAGCATAAACGATTGTAGAACTGACTTGCAGCCAGAATGTCAGGTGTAGGTGAGGGTAGTTGCTTTCGAGCACAGAGGTGGGGCGTTGAGGAGTCCAGATACATGGTCTGGCTCCTAGTCCACAATCATGAGGCCCAACTCATGCAGGGCCAGGTCCTGTGGGGAGCATATAGGGCTGAGGTGTGGGACCGGTTGACTCATGATCTTACCAGTGCCACAGGGATTCCAAGGACTGGTGAGCAGGTCCGTCAACACCATGCGGACCTGAAGAGATGCAAGCAGGACCAATTGAACCTATGGATACAGGAGGCCCGGCAAATGCCCAACGCCCCACTACTGAGTAAGTTACATTTAATTATGTATTTAAGAAATTAAATTGGCTGATATTATGGAGATATGTATTCCAATATTACTCCATTTATATTACAGCTGCAGGTGTCCGTTCTGCGAACCGATGAGCCTATGGCGATAGGCTGGTGCAGTTGCGCCACCAGGCAGGTCAGTAATCCACACCCAGTAACTGTAAAGAAATATAAAAGTATGACAGTTAGCAAAAGAATGCAGTGTAGTCACTAACCAATAAAATGTGCAAGTAACAGTGTAAAAGTGTTTGCAAGTATTGCTTGATTACAAACTGTGTTGCAGTCCGAAATCCCAACAGAACAGAGAAAATGTATGAAATAAATTCTGAAATAAAGATGCCCCACCTATAATATCATAGTGCATATCATAGCCTAGAAGTAAGTACCATCCTGATTAGTAAAATGAAAACAAGTGAGAGGGTGTGAGAAAGAGTCATGAATCCACCAATAAAGAAGTAATAACCCCTGTATAAAGTATACTGCAGTCAGTACAGAATGAAATGAATGTGACAAGTAGAACCAAACAGCAAAATGTGTCCAAAGTGTTGCTGCAGCTGGAATGTGTATCCCAAAATCTGGATATGTTGCTCTCAGTCTGCAATATACAGATATTATGATTGTCTGAAATATCAAACATCCACAGTTGTCTATAGCTATATAAAGCAAATGTAGCAGGATGATGTTGCTGAACAAAGCCAGATATGAATGTGTATGAATAACAATAAAATGTATATTGATGTAGCATGAATAGTCCTATCACCAAAGTGAAGTAGTTATCATATAGGAAACTGTAGTTAGAACATTAGTGTGTATATATCTGTAGCTATTAGAAATGTACAGCATATGTATTGGTATTCGAAGGTGTTAATAATATTTTCTTCACCCCACCCTATAACCACATATACTCCATTCCACGTGAAAATGGTATGTGCAATCACAATTAACACCCCTGGACATTTGTCCTGATGGGTCCTAAATATTTGCATGTCCATTGATGCATCTGCCCTGTTCATACATCCAAACCTGATGGCCTGTTGCCATCAATCAACCCTGCATGTTGTTGGACTGTGTACTGCTGTTCAAATTATGCATGTGTTATGCTTGCTGTTCAATGGTGTGAATATCTGGGTGTTTGGTTAATGGGAATACTAATGCATGCTGTTACAACTAATTGCGAATGGTATTGTATGTTACTAACCCAAACTGTCATGACATAATGCAAACCATAGAATGACAGGGAAGGCGGGTCCCAGCGGACCCACCTCTCCCACCTCAGCTGGCGAGTGCACCTGGCACTAGTGCCCAGTCTGGACCCTCCTCCAGTGGCCCTGTGCCACCTGTGGGTGGAAGCGCTGCAGGGGATGGGGCTCGCCCCCCCCCTCTGCAAGTGTGGCCAGAGGAGAACCACCACTCACCCTCCGTAGCGTCCGGACTGTGGTGCGTAGGGAGATTTGGGACTCTGTTCTCGAGCCCCTACGCTAGCTCGAGGCACGGGTGGCACAACTTACGGGCAAGCCTGTTGCCCGGCCTGTACAGCCCCCAGCACAGCCCTGTCCTGGGCAGTGAAGGAACAGTGGCAGCTGCCTATGGGTGGGGATATCAGTTCCACTGTTGCCATCTGTGGGCTCATGGGCTTTGGATATCCAAACCTCCGTCCCTGTCAATTGTGTAACCCCCCCACATGTGTCATACACTGCCCCTGTATGCGTCTTGTTTGTCTTGTCTGTTTACCTATCTAACCTACCTCCCCAGCTGTACTGACTACCTTCACTTGACATACCACTCTCACCTGAAAAAAAAAAAGGGCACTCTGTACCCACAAAAAAATTACGCCCCATACATAGCTGCCCATTCTGCACATATGTCTACCAGACATGGAAACTATCAATTACAATTGGCTGTACAACAAGTATTACTGTTGTCCTTACACCTCTCTCAGGGGTGGAAGGTATCAAATGTCACACCAAATTACAAACATATGCACAGCTGTTGCTGATAAAGAAATGGGCAGCTATGGGCCTTACCTACATCCCTCCTGCAAAACCCAAGCTTGTTTCCCTACTGTCTTACCCTCTTTGTGACCCCTTTTTCACCACTTTCCTGTCTCCCCATTTTCATTTCTTTCAAAGAAAATAGCGCGGTGCGCAAGAGTAAGCACGTTTAGCGGTTGTAAGCGGGTGTGCGCTTGTCTTGTGCTAACGCCAGTGCGCATGCATGAGCTCTGCGAAACCAGCGCTAACCCAGTTACAACTGCTTAAAAGGGCCTTAGTCACTTTGATTGACAGGTCTTGTAGTCAGTTCAGAAGCAAAATAAAATCCCGCTGGCAGTACCGAACCCAGGACCTTGGAAACAGTAGTCTGCATGACTTACCACTAAGCCATGACTCTTATACAAGAACATTGTGCTAAAATAAATATATCATGTAATAGTAGGAATGAATGTAAAGGGAATATAGATGTGTAGTACACAAAGCATGCCATTTAGAATTACTATCAAAACTAGTGGATTTCCATAATAGTAGTGTGTGAACAGAAACAGCCATGCTAATTGGTAGCTAGTAGGTAATAATGTCACTATAGCACCTTGCAAGCCACACACATACTCACAGCAGGATAATCACTGCCCATACCCCACAACCTCTTACAGGAACACATCCGGACCAAGTAATAAAATATGTGGAGCAAAGGCCCAAAACCAGGGACACATTACAAATAATGCTACAACAAACGCAGACAGTTCAGAGAGTAACAGGGTCTGCATTTTGTGGGATGTTTGGAAGGGTATGAAGTCTGAAACTTGAATGTTTGTCACTATATTCTGACTTGAGCCCAGAGTGATTTGCCAGAAAAAGGTGTGCATGAGATATTGACCAAAATATGAGGCAGAAATGTGGACAACCTGCAAATATCTGTACACATGACAGGTCTGACACCACCATATTTGAATAGTTAAGAGCCTAGACATAGCAACAGTGAATGACTTACAGGGATGCCCCACAAACTCCATGTGAAATTTACAAACAGTAGGCAGAAAGGTGTAACACATGCAATGGTAACTATGGAGTCCTGAAAGTATTCACCACTTGCATGGCAGAAAAAGTGTAGTAATACATATGCTCATGCTAACACACAGTCACAACTGCAGCATACCAGACAATTTAATGGGTGTACCCCACTGATATGTACCATTCCATGAGGCAGATAACAGATGAACCTGAAAGTCTCTGGGGCCTGCTCAGCAGCATACTCAAATACCCTAATAGATGTCAAGGCCCACACCATGGCCAGACCACACTGCATGCTGTAACACCCTAGCAGATATAGCAAGCATTCCAAGGTGTGAATGTACATGGAAAATAGGAAAGCTACAGCAGCACACTACAGTCAGGACACCTAGCAGGCATACAAGTAGTGACTGTAAAGGGCAAATATTGAAGCCTTAGCAACAAAGTGCAAGCAAAAGTGAAAGGAAAGCACACACACACACATTAACAGTAGTAGTAGTTGTAGGTGTCAGTGTACATACACAGTTAGTACAGGAAACTGGAGAAATGAATGGAGGAATGTTAATCTACAACACAGCTGGAAATATGAGAGATATACCAACCTTTACACTCACAGAACATTGTCCACAGCATAACAGCATGGTCCCTGCCCTTAAAATCTGAAAGGGCTACGCCTATCTCACATACCTTTTTATAGCACTGTTCTGAAATCACAGTGAGAACTGCAATCAGTACACAACTGGCTGCATGCAATTAGCAAATGCTGGCTAACAATTAGTGCAGAGGCCATCACATGGGCATATGCAGATACCTATAAAAGTATGCTGTACTCCCAGTCCACACATGCAATACTTTCATTGCAGCCTGAGAAGGACATGAGAGACAGACAGACAGAGAGAGAGAGAGACAGAGACAGAGACAAAGAAAATTGCAATTAAGCAGACGCAAACAAATTGTTCAGCAACAGCCACCTGAAAGCTGACAACTGGGAAGGGGAGCAGCAGGACAGAGAACCAGATGGCAACGCAAGCAGCTGTGACAAACACAGATAATGTAAAGTAATACTATAAAGGTCTACATACTGTGAACCCTCCATATGTGTCATTGGTCTGTATCCATATGTATATGAAGATGTGCAAAGGGCAGGGGACATACAGCAACTATCAGTGAAGACTGTACATACATTTGTATGTGAGAGCATCTATGTGCACATATCAATGTTGGTTGATTGTAGGTTGTAGTGCAATGTACAAAGTAGGTTTGACAGTTATGTATGTTTAGCAGTATGTTAGTGTGTGTATACAGTATGGTAGACAAAAACATGTTGATATACCTGTCTATCATATGGATACGTATGTATGTCAACATATGTATGTGTATAAATATATATATATATATATATATATATATATATATATATATATATATATATATATATATATATATATATATATATATATATATATATATATATATATATGTATATATATGATATGCATATATGTATACATACATAGAGAGAGATGTAGGAATACATAGACAGATGTAGATAGATAGAATATGTACAAACATATATATGTAATGCACACATACAGATATAGATATATGTAGATACATATACATAGACAGACTGATCTGACTATCTACAGGTATGACTGTATATGACGACCTTCAACACACCCTGTCCCACCCCCTCTGTCACTCTCACCCCCTCTGTGACACAACCTCCACATCTATAGCAATATATGTACATCAATATATATATGTGTATATGTATACAGATATATATATATATATATATATATATATATATATATATATATATATATATATATATATATATATATATATATATATATATATATATATATATATATATAGAGAGAGAGAGAGAGAGAGAGATGTATATAAATTCTGAGTGAGGCACATGTGTACAGATGTATTGCAACAGGTGCCTGGTGACAAAGGCATGGAGTGAACACCAGTGTCAAAACCGGAGTACCATACCACATTTCAAATCACCTACACCAGTAACCACCAGATATGTGATTGGCTGCCCACCACTGCATGTGTCAGGGGTGAACAGGGTCATAAATGTGTACAATAGTGGCCCCAATGATATTCACAGTGGCACACTATCCCTGGAATACCTGCACATGGTATGTGTCAGCGAACATGGTGTGTCAGCTATGGACATGCAGGTCAGTGTACCCCTCCACACCACATAATGGATGCCATGGTATGGACCTCACATGACAGCTACAGATATGGAGAAGGACACAGTGACATGTACAACACTGTGACAATGCACTCAAACACATTACCAATGCACAGTGACTGACAACACCACAGAGTACACATATACTACCCACATACAGGCTACCACTCCCGGATTTACATACGTATGTCACACCCATGACAGATGTCCAACAGCCATAGTAACACCTCACACCATCCACAACCTAAATGACTGCTATGTGTCATCCATGCCACTGCAATAGAGAGCACATGTGGAGGTAAAAGTTCCTACCCACAGATAAGACATACCCTGCAATAAACCACACAGTGTTAAGAAGCAAGACTCCCCATGAGTACATGTCACACATACCCCCGCAGAATGTTAGTCAGATAGGTAATATGCCATAAGAGTCACCCTGTGTAACTGTGTGACAGCAGCAGGTACCATCACACCACATGTGTCACAATGGTCAGGGTAGCAGAACAGTACACTGCTGTAGTCCCAGGGGCAATAGCATATTGTATAGTATTGTATTGTAATGTAATGTATTGTGTTGTATGTTGTATTGTATTGGTATGTTGAGGTGCCTCCTTCGTGGAGTGGAACCACTGCTGCTGTCTGCCAGTGTACAGGTACATATCTTGTAGTCAGGCTAGTGTTACATAGCACTTCTATATGTGTGTTTAGCTCCTGTCAGAGTTTATGTAGCATGCAACTGGGGATACCATCAGGTCCCATTCATGTTGTGTATTCTGCTTTCCTGAGGGTGGCTCTCACCTGGACATCTGTGATGGCAGGGAGGTTACAGTCGGCTGGGATAACTATGTCTTATTTTGGGGGAGAGGGCGGGGTGACACCTGCACTGAACCTGTCTGCCACAATGTTGTCAATATCTGTGGTGTCAGTGAAATATTTGTTGTTGTGTACTAACTATGGGCATAGAGGATGGATTCTGACCAGGTTGCTAACATAACTGAAGAAGGCCTTCTGGTTATCTGTAGTGTCCCTCTTGATTTCCCTCTCAAAGTTGCCCATGGATGTTAGTATGATGGAAAATAGATCCTTACTAGTGCTGCTCAGACATGCCCTCCCTTTATGGAATTATGCTCTGTCTTGCAGTAGATTCCATCTTCTGTAATACAATCTGTCTATGGCTGGGGTCCACCAGACAGAATGTTGTCCCTTTGTGGAGAGTGTCTTGGTCATAAATGGGATTGCATGATCCATGCATTCTCGGAGATGTCTGTAGAAACCAATTGTGTAGCGGTCAGCATTGTGGGTTGTATCTGCCACTGGCCCAGTGGGCTGAAAGGATACCATGTCACTATTACAAAGTGTAAAGTTTGCATTTGTAATGTTATTCACTATAGTTGTTTGTGCCTGTGGTGGAGGTGGGATATGTATATCCAGGGCAATCAGTGTGTGGTCAGCTCACAGTAGTTGATGATGTAGGCCATACAGTACCTAGATACAAACCCCCAGAGTGAGGAGGTGCTCCTGACCTGAATCAGTGTTCTGACTGTTGGGGTTTGGTAGTATGTCGTATGGAGTGTGCCAGGTAATGTTGCACAGTTGCTGGCTGAGCACTGATACCTGGCCATTTACATGTGTATCCACCAATAGACAGACAGATGCTATATATGTGAGATATGTTGTATCATAACAGTCAAGTAGCATGTGTAGTATGTGTGCCAAATTCTGCTGACATATATTGCTGATATCAGGTTATTTTCTTTCTCAGGTACATGGCTCACCCGCGGAATCCCACTTACTCCACAGCTGAGGATGAGGAGATACACCAGAGCCTGGTGCAGGATTATGCAATACTCTTTTCCCGCACCAGCCAGAATCAGCAGGAGAGGGCTGCACTGTGGCAAGACCTGGTCCGTCGGGTAAATGACATAGGCACGCATAATAGGACATATGAGCAGGTACGACATCACTGCAGTGATTTAATCAGACATGTCCATCAGCGTGCGTCGGATATCCACAGGCAACAGGTCACCACAGGTGGTGGGGTGGCTACACATCCCCCACTCACCAGACTGGAGGGACTACACATGAGTGTAGTGACTCCAGTCCACCAGCAACAACAACAACAGCAGCAGACATGCATTATGATGGAGGCTGGAGCCATGCAGCAGCAAGACAGTGAATGTGCAGGTAATATGCCATATGTATAGTTGACTGTTGTGTACACTGGTAGTTAATGCATGTGTGAGGTGTGTCCTTGGTTTGTAGCTGTCACCATAGTATTTAATGTGCAAGTGTGATATCCTCAATATTAGCAGCTGACCTGTGAAAGGCGACTGTTGTACAACTGACCTGTATCATACTCAGTAACAATGGCACAGTTGTGCCCACTGACATTAGTTTCTTCACGTCTGCAGGTCCCTCTGGTATAACAGCAATGCAGCCTATCCATGCTGGCGAGTGTGTATTAACAATTCCTGTAATAGTCTTGATAGTAATAATAATATTTGGCTCACTTAGTAGTGCTCTTTGTATGCATGTAGGTGTGTCTGTGTGTTGATATCACGCATACTGAGTACTGTACAATTGTGTGAAACTGTGTGCATGTGTGCATGTGTGCACATGTGCAAGTGTGCATGTGTGCACCTGTGCACGTGTGCACATGTGCATGTGTGCATATGTGCACCTGTGCATGTGTGCATGTGTGCATGTGTGCACCTGTGCACCTGTGCATGTGTGCACCTGTGCATGTGTGCATGTGTGCACCTGTGCATGTGTGCATGTGTGCATGTGTGCATGTGTGCATCACTGGTAATGTGTAGACATTGTAAACTGTGTTTCCTGTTTCCCTCCCACAGGTTCTGGTGCTGCTCTGGTGTCATGTAGCAGGGAACCTGAATCAGGTGCCGTGGGTACTGATAATGATGACATCTGTGTAATGGCACAGGAAGGTATGCCAGGGTCCGCCATTGGTCAGCCGATTGACAGTATACAGCTGTCGACCCCATCAATGCGCACAGTTATCCTGCCAATACACCCTTTGTCACCAATATCCCTAGGTGATGGACAGCATACAGTGGGCATTGACCAGGGTAATGTGGTATCTGTGGCACATGCCTGCCCACACAGCAGCCATGGGCATGGCCCAGAGATGGTACCACACAGACAGAATGTCCAGGGGTTCTCGTGGGAGCATCCGTGGGCGTACTGCCCCTGTCAGACATGCCCACAGAGGTCTTACAACCTCAGCTATGTTTCGGGCTGTCATACAGGCACAGTCACGTATGGAACGGTACACTAGACAGGGTCTGAGGGAGCTGACAGCATGTCGCACAGCCATGACTGACAGTATGTGTGACATTGCGGCTGCCATCCGTGATTTCACCAATGTCATAGACAGACGTTGTGGGGACATATTAGACCGGTTCCACAACTACATGTCCATGCTGTTGATGGTGGGCGGTTGAGGCGTCGATGTGGCCGTATGCCAGCAACAGCAGCAGCTGGCAGTAGTCGTCGCAGACGACAACAGGGCCGCGGCCGCCCCCGTAGTGCAAGCAGCAACCCCAGCAATGCTTGGTCTGTGCTGTTATTAGACCGCCCCAGGAGACCACGTGCACGTGGCTCTGGCCAGGCCCGACAGGGATCTGTGTCCAGTCAATGAACACCTGCTTCTGATGACAGTACCCAGTCTGGGTTGGTACCGGATATGGTCCGTAGCACCCCTGCAAGGCACAGGTACCATGTCCGTGGCCAGAGACACTGATCTGTATGACCTGGCAGGTACAGTCTGTGGCTGTCCACAAACACCAGTATATGGCAGCCATGAGGTGGAACTGTGTGGATCCATACACACATGCAAACTGACAACACCTAGGGCTACCGCATACATGCACACACTGCATCAACATTGCCCCACCTTCTACTGCTGTCCCTCACCAACACACATACACATACAAGTCAATCGGTGGTATCGGCTGACTCAGGCATACCAAGTTCACACCCTGTGCATATGATGAAACTGTGCCACCTCCTTCAATCTGACACAACTGTGCAGGTACAGGTTAACATGTTGCTGATGCACAGGATGACCACATAGATGTGTAGTAATAGTATCATGTTGTTAACAGTACTGTGTGCTGAATTAATTGTGGGTATATCACAGCATGCCTGATGCAGTAAGTGTGTGATTGTCATGTACTGTTGTCTACACCCATGGTAAGTACCATAGTGTATCATCTGCACATGTTGGCATACTGGTGGTAATGATGTCAACAGAAGGTTACATACATAGGTAGCACAGGGGATAAGGTAATGAATGTAGTAATACACAATGATGGACATGTAAACTGCAAGTGGCATGTTGCCCACACTGGATTCTGCAATGCGGATGTTTGAGGATGTTGATATATGTGCAGTACTACACGACTGGTACAGGACACACAGGAGCACCCTAGCACTGCAAGCTCACATCTCATACCATGCTAGACAGCCCCAACACACAAAACTAACTGTCACAGGAGGGAGAGTCCCCATATATGTCAGGGATACTGTGGTGGCAGGCCAGATAGCATACATCCTATTAAGTATGGAACCACTGAGTGAAGGCTCAGTGTCTGTTATTTGACATGTGTATTACTGCAGGTATGAGCACATGGGTTTCCATCCAGTTATTGTACATCCTGACAGTACATGGTCTGTACACTTGTGTGCGCTTAGACTGGACCCTATCCATCTGACCCATGTATTTCCATGTACATGTGCATAGTGCCTGCATATTTGCAGTGTTACCTACTGGAAGTGGTACAGCTTGTTTGTTGTACAATGGACTACATGCAGCCCTGTTTACTGTAGCTTTGTTTGCATGCATGTTTGCTTGCAATTACCCTGGAATATTGATCACACCTGCAATGCATAGTTATAGAGCTTCTGTGGACTCCTAGTGCCATCTGCATAGCTTACTATATGTATGTCCATGTCTCACTTGACAGGATGTCACTGTTTGTCCTGTTCACATGTACATTGCCTGTGACACAGTGCATATGACTTACCTGACATGTGTCCACGTGAGCAGTCATATATGCTACTGCTAACGAATCACAGGCACTAGACCTTCACATATTAATCTTCTGTTGAACTACCTGCTTCGCTAGGGACAGCCTGCACCTGTCACCCCTGGGCTTTCAGATATTGGCAAAGGCTCTTGCTACCCCCATAGTGCCTATGTTAGGCAAGGCTCAAATGACAAACCCACCTTCATAGGTATCACAAGGGATAAGAAACTAAGAGTAATGCTACCCAATGCCAGAAGTCTAAACCTCCAGATGCATGCACCCAAAACTCTTCTTGGCATGGAGAACATTGATATCTGTGCAATAACAGATGCCTGGTTCAGGGTTACTGAGAGCACACCAGCACTACCAGGTTTAACCTGTTTCAAACCTGGTTGATTTCTTTGAAACAGTCACCAAGGCCATTGACGAGGGGAAGGTGGTTCACACAGCCTACCTGGACCTCGCAAAAGCCTTCAAAACAATACCCCACTTGGGCATTCTAGAGAAGCTCACCAGCTTAAATATAAGCCCCTATGTCACTAGATGGATTGCACACTGGCTCAAGGACAGAACCCACATGGTTAGAATTGCTGGAGCCATGCCAGACTCCAAACCAGTTACGAGTTGTGTCCCACAAGGCTCAGTCCTGGGACCTCTCTTGTTTGGTATATATTTATCGGAGGTACAGGCCAACACGGATGGACTGCGGCTGACCAAATATGCAGATGACTGCAAACTGGCCACCATAATCGACTCTCCAGCCGACACAAGCATCTTCCAAAGGGGCATCATAGAAACAGACAACTTGTGCCAGAGCCATGGCCTTCAGCTGAACAGTGTTTAGAAAGGGGAATGTGCATCCTGTAGTCTGTTCACCTAGTTGCCAAAAGGGACATTTCCCTCACACACACTAACCCCCCTCAGCCAAAAACACACACTTGCCATTTGCAGGATTCAAACCCCTATCTGTCTATGTTATGACACTCGAGATGGATGCATTACTATTTGCATCACTGGGAGGTTTCTCTTCTCCTGCTACACTTATAGAGTGCTGATATCATCTGTGTTTAGAAAGGGGAATGTGCATCCTGTAGTGTGTTTTCCCAGTTGCCAGAAGGGACATTTTTCTCCCACAGACTTGCACAGACACCAACCCCACTCACACACACATTGAGCATTTGCAGGATTCAAACCCCTGCTTAACTATGTTATGACACTTGAGACAGACGCATTAGCGGAGCACGCTATTCGCATTACTGGAAAGTTTCTTTTCTCCTGCTGTACTTATAGGGTGCTGACATCATCGGTGTTTAGAAAGGGGAATGTGCATCTTGTGGGGAGGCAGATGCCAAGCACACTCTGGCTAAGCTGTCATTCCCTAGGGCAAACAGCCTAGTGTTTACCTCTACACCCATATTTTTAATTGTCAAATGCACATTTGTTTCTGATGGACTGTTTGCACGTCTTTATTGCCATAGCATTCCCTGTTTGTATGAACAACTTGTGCATCTGTGGAAGATGTTTGCATATGGGAGGGATCCACTATATCACGTATGTCTCTGTAGTCATTTAACTGTGTGCACTGGGCAGACTGCTGTAATGTGGTTGGTTCCTGGAATAACACGTAAAAATACCAGATATGTGTGGCCAACTGCTAAACTGAGATTTGGCCTAAGTGTGTGAGCGTGCCCTGTTCAGCCTTCCCATGGCATGTTGTCTTACATATGTCTCATTTATCAAAGTGTGTGAGCATGCCCAGTGTGAGCATTCCATATGTTGAACTCTGCAGCCCACCACATTTGTGGATGAGTGTGAACTTCAACAAATATCACCCGTTTATGGTTGTGTGTTGTGTGTCATGTTGTGTAGTTACTGTACAATTGCTTTGTGTGTGAACACAAGAGGATTATACTGTGCCTGCATTGTTTGCATGGGATACTTTGCATACAGTTGTCAACATCCTTTCACACTGACCTAACACTGTAGTACTGTATAGTGTACTGGTAGTACTTTGACTGTGGTGGACAGTATCCTGGGCTTTAGTGATATCACTGCTTTACATTTCGATAGTGAGCACAACAGCCTGGTTAGGGGCCAGTTGTGTACATCTGACCATGTTGCATTCTGTTCAGATATGAACTACTTAAACCAGGCTTGTCCAACATTGGTAGTGTATTCCACAACATAGGTGTACATTTGCAAACACTAGCGATGTGCCCTAGTCCATGTCTAATGCTAGTTGGAGAGTGTGTTTGTCCTTCGACACACATTGTAAGTGGGGTTTGCCATGACATATGTCATGGTTAGTATACTGTGCCTCGGTCTACCTGTGACATGACAGTGATACCCAGGATAAAGCTACCATCTCCCATCCACTCATCAAGATTCCTATTGAGGAAAATCGATAAGTGACTCTATGGGTAGCCTGTACTGGGAGTTCACTCATGGGTGGGTGTGGCTTCTGCATTATGGATCATGCAGTACAGCTTGTCCTATGTAAGTCAGTGCTGGGGTTCAGGTCTCTCATGTGCATAGCTCACTGCCATTCAGATTGTACAAGGTGCAGCATGTTTATTGATAACAGCAACACGGGCAACACATGGCATCTGTGCAAGCTCTTTGATACTCCTGGTGAGGTACTGTTGGGGACTTTACGGTTGATGGAGGTGTCTGCTGAGGTACATCCCACAGGGGCTATTGTAGTCAATTGTACCGCTGATGAAGGATGACTGCAGAGCCACAATGACCTCCCCTTATCTAGATCTGACAACCTTCATGATTAGGTGGGTATATGGTATGTTTCTGTAAACACTACAGCACATGTTTGTCCAATGCAGGATATCTATCACCTTGTGTCCTCAGGTCTCTCATTACATGTTAACTACATAATGGGTTAACACCTATGTGGTAATTGGTGGGCACTTACTGTATATCCACGGGGGTTGACTATACACTTTTCTGCAATTAGCTTGCTGACATGGCTATGGCACCAGTTGTCTGTTTCTATGTGGCCGTTTTGTGGGATGCTTGTGTCAGCTGGTGGATCATATATGGTGAGCAGTTTGTAGTCCTCTGCAAACATGTTCAGACACAGTCCTTCCATGTTTGCCTGTACCTATGGGACATATATACCAGACGAGGGAGATCCCAGGACCGAGCCTTGTGGGATGCTAGTTATATCTGGTTTGTAGTCTGACATGGCTGCAGCATGTCTGACCATGTCTGTTCTGTCCTTGGTCTGGTTTACAACCCCTCTACTGACATAGGGGTTTATATTTAAGCTGGTGAGCTTATCTATAATGAACACGTAGGGTATTGTATAGAAGCCTTTGCAAGGTCCAGCTACGCTGTGTGGACCACATTGCCCTCATCAATGACCTTAATGACTGTTACAATTGAGTCAAACATGTTTAGGGGCAGGATCTGCACTTAAGAAAGCCACACTGGGTAGGGTCCGGTGTCAGTAGGTCCCCAATATCTTTATGTCTGCGGTACATGCTGATCCTTTCCATAGCTGTGCAGACCGAGCTTCTCAGGATTCTGGGGTGGTAGTTTTCAGTATCCATTCAGGCAACACCTTTGTTGAGAAGGACCACTGTTGTTGTACACTGCTCTTTGGGTACATATCCTGTGGTAAGGCTGACATTGAGCAGTAGTGTGATTTGGCATTCCATTCATCTTGGAGTCCATGTTGGACTCAGCCCAGGACACCATCTCATACCATTGCTGCTGTGTGTTTTGCTTTGTAGATGCTGGCTGTTACCTCAGGATCTGCAATGTCTGGGGGCCAGCAGTCTGCTGGGATAGATATTCTGCATTCTGGGGGGGGGGGGGGGGTTTGCACTTCACCTGTCAGGATGTATGTTGGCAATATGTGTGTGTGTTTGGTATGTTGTTTGTGATATTTGTGTGATTCAGAGCATATCTGTGAATTCCCAACATGGTTCCTACCATCCGTTGTGAAAGCCTTGGGATTATCCTTAGTGTCCTGTATAATTTGTATCTTCATAGGTTCATAGGTTCATACTAGGCTATCCACCCTAGGACATTTGTTAGCCTAGCCAGAGTGTGTGTGGCTTTTTCCACCCCTTGCTATGTGAATATTATGGCCATTTATGATTTGCTTTGCTGTGCCTCTGTCTGGACATGACACAGTGAAGATCCCCAGTGTAACTCTACAATCATCCATCCACTTGGCAAGATTCCTGTTGGAGTGTCAGTGAGGGGCTCTGCCTAACATGGAGTGGGATTCTGGTCCAGGGTGTGGGGAGCCTCTGGATTATGTATCTGTCCCTCCAGCACATCCTATTTCATTATTTGTTGAGGTTGACATCTCTCACTCTCACAGCTCCGATGGCTTTGAGTTTTCTGGGGTGGAGCATGTCCATTACTCCTGTGTTGGGCATGGCCTTCTACAACAGGCATGCAATGCCTCTGTGTAGGCAGTATGTGACTGCATTCAGCTGGGGTGTCTACAGCCAGGCAGCATATGACATATATTTCAGACCCTTTATCCTCTTGGTGAGGTACCTTTGAGGTCTTTCTAACTGCTGCAGGTGTCAGGTAAGGTACATCCCATATGAGGCATTGTACTCGATTATGGGTGTGATACGAGAACAGTCTAGGAGCACAATGACCTCTGTTGACATAGATGTGAATCCTTTCATGATACGGTGTCCAATGTAGACAGTCTTCCTAGCCAGATTGGCAATGTGAGTGTCACATAACAGGTTACTGTCCACTTGTGTCCCTAGGTCCCTGATTACTCCTTCCATACATAATGGTTTACCACCTATGTGGTAATTTGTGGTACCTTGTTTGGTATTTGGTGGGACATTCATACTGTCCAGTGTCTTCAGGATGGCTGGGTGGGGTTCCTGTGTGTGAGAGTGTGGTCTGTAGCATGCTACAGACTGTATAGCAGTCTTGCCTACAGTTAGTTGCACATGGGTGGACTCCAATGCCTTGTGCATTGTCAGTTACCTGGACGTATGGGTGTCTGTGCTGAATATGGATACTCACCCTCCTTTTATGTTTTGTTCCAGGTTTTGGGGCCATGACACATGATATGTGGTATAACCTGGTAGTGCTGGTGTGCTGTCTGGAGGCTTGCAGCAGGTTTCTGTCACTGCACAGACATCGATGTTCTCCATACTGGGGATGGCCTTGGGAGCATGCATATTGGGGTTTACACATCTGGCATTGGTCAGCATTACCCTTATGTTTCTTTACACTTATGTTTTCTAGGGTGGTAGTTTAGTCCTTTCAGCCTTGCCTACAAAAGGCTCTATGGAGGTGGCAAAGGCCTTATCCAATATCCAGAAACCCAGGGGTAACAGGTGCAAGCCATCCCAGGAACAGCTGTGTGGCTTGTCAAGCATGACATCCCAAGCAGGCAGACATTGGATCCCCTTGGAATGACACCAGTAAGTGTGCCACTTGCTATGACTGATCATTCCGCGTTTGTACTGTGGCATTATTCTTGGTAAGGGTAGGATGCTGCAAATGGTGAGTGTCATACCGGCCTGGACTACATAATCAGAGAACTCATCTATGTCTCTTTTCATGTAGTCTAGGGAGGTACATCTCAGGTCATTCACACCAGCATGGACTATGACTGCATCATATTTCTACTTGCTTTGGGGTAACCTGCATACTTCTGTTATGTGGCGTATTGTGGCAGCCTACAGGCAGCTTACTGTACCCTTTCCCTTGTTCAGTCTGGTGTGCGGGACAGCAGTGTGTCTGACTATGGAGTCACCTATTACAACTGTATCAGGCATGTTGTTTCTCCTTCTGGCCTGTGACTGTTTGGCACACCAGCTTTGTGTACTATGTGTTGCATGTGCTATGTTTGGAGGTTGTTTGATTGGGTGTCTGCTTTAGAGGCCTCTGTTGGTGTGCTGTGTTTGTAATTTGTGCCTCTGGGAATGTTTTTCTGTGTTTATGTCTTTGGTTTGCAGTTGTGGTAGGTCTATGTGGGACTGTGTTTGTGGTGTGTGTGGTTACCTTCTCCTCCTGACTAGTTTTGGGAGTACTGAGTTGAGGGAGCTCAGCCTCCAGTTTGGATAGATGGTTGCATCTCTCACATATATTTGTATTTCTTGGGTGGAGTTGGGGGTTGTCTGTGTAATTGGGGCAGGTGTAACATTGCCTCAGTATTCACAGATTCAACTTGTTGTGGCTGGCCTTAGTGGATTGTATGTGTGGACATATTTTATTGCCATACTACTGATCAGTGATTACTTCATTGTTTATGTTTGCTCTATCAAGTAGTAGCTTCCTCATCCTCTTGCATGGGTTGGTTATGGCTGGTGTCCACCATGCCAGATGCCAGCGTATATGGCATTGTGTCTTGTTTTAATTTAGGATTGCATAATCCAAGCATTCCTGGCAGTGTTCATGGAATGGCTGTATTACAGGTTCTGAGGTGTGGCCCATATTTTGCACCTGCACAGGACCTTTAATGGATTTCACATCAGTTTGGAGGAGTGCAAATATTGCTTTACACATGTTTTCCACTGTGGTTTTCTGGCCAGGGACTGTGGTCAGGATTTGTTTATCCAGTGTGATTACTCTATGGTCTGGTTTTACCAGTGAGCAATACACTTCTCGTCTTGCCATCCAGTACCCATGTTGCTGATTATCACATCCAGTATGCTTATCCCTCTTGTGGGAGTGGTACATTGTTCCTGGGCATTTTGGTTTATGGATTCTATTAACTTTTGTCCTACACTGTTGGAGCTAGTATAATGCTCCCAGTCTATGTCTGGGTATTTTCAGTCACCCAATATAATGTGGTTTGGAGGACGTGATATATTCATGTATTCCAGCATAGGCCAGGTGCAGTTCCTGGTGTTGGGACAGTAGTCTGTAGCAGGCTATAAACTGGGGGGCAGTTTTAGCCACTGTTACTTGACCATGGCTAGTCCATGCTGCTTCTTGTTGTGGTACCAACATGGGGGTGTGGTTATCCTTGACAATTCTTGCTAGTCACCCTCCTTTTGTAGCTTGTTCCATGTTTTGAGGCTGTACAGCACAGTATGAGGTGTAACCTGGTAGTGTTAGGGTGCTGTTGTGAGGCTTGACTCAGTTTTCTGTTACAGCACAGATATCAACATTCTCCATACAGGGTGAGTTTAGACTGCATGCATCTTGCTGTTTCAACTTATCCCTTATCTTATTCTTATCCCTTCTGATACCTATGGAGATAGGTTTGTGTTTTGAGCCTTACCTATTCAGGGCATGCTGTGGGTAACAACAGCCTTTGCCAGTATCCATACGGCCTGCACTGATAGGTGCACGCCAGTCCTAGCAAGTGGAGTATCATTTCATGCTCAGCATGTCATCCCAGGCTGGCACACATTGGATCCCCTTTGACTAACTGCGACACTTCAGTCAATTATTGCACTTGATCATCTCATTGTCATATTGTGGCATGATGCTTGGTGAGGGTAGGATGTTAGTCAGGGTCCTCAGGTGTGCATATAGTACATGGTGTTACATTACTTAACACATGGCATTCATGCCTCAGGTGGTGCTGCAGGGCTGCCTCTGTCGGATGCACATATTACACTCCCTGTACATGTTTGTGAGCAGGTCATGTCATTTTAGGCATCCCTGTTATTATCTGAGTGAGTCAGAGGGGGTATCATTCCCAGGGGTCCTACTGAGCCAGTGTATGTGCTATGCGTTGCCTCTTTGCCAAGGCCAGGGCATACTGAGTACGCCTCCTTCTGCTTACTGGGGCAGGCTCAGGTTGTTCCTCCTCCGAGTCACACTCTGCCTGTGATGGCCTTGGCAATGGTGGGGGGCTGTTTGGCCCGGCCCTATGCTGGTCCTGCTGCAGCTGTTTTCACAAGATCATATTATGTAGCATAGCACATACCATGACAATTTGGGTACATGTAGTTGGTGTGTACTGCAAGGCTCTACCAGATGTGTCCAGACACCGGAACCGTGACTTGAGCAGCCCAAACACACGCTCTATTACATTACGTGTTTGTGCGTGTGCCTCATTATGGCGTTCCTGTTCAGGTGTGTGTGCGTTTCTGATGGGTGTTATGAGCCATGGCTCCAGTGCATAACCTGCATCCCCCACTAGGTGTCCGTGCGGGATGTCCCCATTGGCAAATGTCTGGTACAGCTGCGTCAAATGCCAGATGTGGGAATCATGGTAGCTCCCAGGACAGCCAGCACACACATTCATTATTATGCCCTGGGCATCACACACGACCTGGCAGTTGATGGAGGGGAAGCCCTTGCGGTTGATGTATGCCCTACCCCGCTCACCGGCTGGTGCTTTGATGCGGATGTGCGTGCAGTCTCTTGCACCCACTACCTCAGGGTATTCCGCTATTTGCTGGAAGAGATGCATATTGCTGGCCAATACCTCACGGGCATTGGGGAAATATACATGATCACCGACATGTGCTGACATGGCATCCAGGAATTGATGCAGTACCCTGGAGGCTGATGCCTGTGATATCCCCATCATATCACCAGTTGGTCTCTGGAAGGTACCTGCTGCTAGTATTCTTAGGCCAACACATACCTTGGTTTCCACTGGGATGGGTTCCCCTCTGTTGGTTCTGTGTGTGAGGCATGGCCTGCACAGCTCCACTATTTGCTGCAGGAGGTCTCTGTCCACTCTATAGCGCTCTACTATCTCCAGCTCATGTAACCCGTGGTAGGTGACCCTGGGCCTGTACACTCTTCTCCGTCTCCTCACTGTGGGTTGTCTGGCACCATCTGCATTGTCACCACCCTCAGCAAGTCGCCTATGTCTCATTATGACAGCTATGGCAGCCCCTAACATTTCTGCTCTGAGTTCAGCTTTTTCAGTTTTCACTTCTAATAGCTTACTCCTGTCTTGCAGTGTCTCTTGAGAGAAACATCTTGCACTGCTGTTTGCAGATTTTTAAGTGTTGGGCTGAGCTACTCTTCTGCCTGTGTAATTGCCTGCTTCTAATTGTTTTCACCTGCTAGCTCCAGCAGTATTCCCTGCTAGCTTCCTACTAATTATGTTGCTTCCTTTTTCCTTTCTGTTTCCTCAGGGGGGAGCAGCGTGTATACCAGCAGAAACATGCTCACAGTGGCTTACATGCGTGCACACATGCTTACACGGCTCAGAATCGTCTTATTCGGGTTAAAATGCGCACACACCAGCTCAAACAGTGTTACAGATCTGCCAACAGGCTTCTACATGCTAAGTCTGCCCTACACGCGCGCACACCCGTGCAAACAGTGTTAAACAGCTACCAACAGGCTCCCACATGCTCAGTCTGCCTTACACGCATGCACACAGTCTTACTCGCGCTTCATGGTGTGCACACGTGCGCATGCATGCCCAGCAAGAAACTTTGGTGTAGGCAACAGTGTACACCTTCCATTTCTTGACTTTCTCATGCTTATGTAGTGGCACACCTCTTTCCATGATATCTGTCTGACATCTGTCATGTAACTCTGACCTCCAATGAACTGCATTTCTTTCTACCATTCCCCCCTGTGATGTCACCTATCTCCTACTCTGTTCTCCCCCTTCTGTAACTCTTACACTACTCAGACTGTGCTCATTTGCTATGTGACAGTGGAATTCAGTATCCTAACACTCATTTGCATCAGATTGCCTACTAATGCTTAGTTACATCTCTTAGACTCAGCTTCCCCCCTTAGCAACCACTACACGGTGGCCATGTTGGTTTTGGTCTGCTGGTCCCTGCATTGCAATTCCATGTATTGCATAAAACCCACATTTGTGGGTTTATAACCTTCGTTTTTATGTTTTATACAGCGCAGCCCGTTTGCACGGGGCTGCGCTGGGTTTAAACATCGGCAATCGCCGAAAAAAAATGGTATTTTTAATATATTTGCATCAGGTTAACTTGCCAATGGCCACATATTTGGCCATTGGCATGCTGCCTGACACATATGCACCCTTTATTTGGAGCTGACATGGCTCCATTGCGGTTTTTGCAGAAACTTACTCAGTTGTCAACTAAGTACATTTCTGCAGCTAAAATGGCTCTTACACAGCTGCTCTGGGCTTCCTGGATCGCTAATCATCCTCATTTGCATGTTATTCGGCTGCAAGTGAGGTGATTAGCTTATCCACGCCCACTCTGTGTAAGAGACGTTTTAGCTTGTCTCTTACACGGACTTTGGGCTCTTCCTGGATCGCGAAGGCTGCATGGAGTCTTACACTACTCTTAGACTCCGTGCAAGCCTTTGCGAATCCTGCCCATATACTTTTTACTTACCTTACAGTACTATACACACTGCCACTACTGCCAGGAGCACATGTAATGTCTGCCATATTTGCCATATTACTTTAGATACTTCCCATAAAAATGTAAAGAGACATACCCACATTTAGAAACATTACAACACTTCTGACAGTCAGAACTTTAAAGTTACAGTATTTTTTTTTTTTATCACAAGCAAGTCACAGGTAAAGGGAAACACACATGACGTCTATGGCTTAAAAGTCAGTATTTTGAAATTCAGCATTGCAAGCTTTCAGTATAATGAGAATCAGTCAAATGAGTTTTCAGTATTTTTAAAAATAGGAACTGTTGTCTCAGTCAAATCAAATTCAATATTTTGAGTTTTCATTCATGTGAACTAGACCCATATATATGTGAGTGTGTATATATATATATATATATATATATATATATATATATATATATATATATATATATATATAGATAATTGTGTGTCTGTGTGTGTGTGTCTGTGTGTGTGTATATATATATATATATATATATATATATATACATATAGATATATAGGTCTGCTACACAAGACTTAACTACCACATAACTGAAACTCACAACACGGAGACCAAAATACTGAACTGTGAAAATCCTGAAAGGTCAAAAACCCAACTATCACATAACAGAAAGTACAAAACACCAACCAACCTCAACTACAAAACAATACAGAAACCGTGAACACATTTCCAGCATACATTACCCTAGAACATTAAATCCTCCCACTACAAACCAAAAAATAAAATTAAAAACATAGAGAATGACTTACATAAAAACACAAACACTACACTCATCGTCAACACTATAGCAACGGTAAACTACCCTTATTAAATTAAACCAACATACTTAACCATAACCACACCCCACCCACCATCCACTAACTGCAAATCCAGAAACATTCCACTGAATATTCATGATGGTAGCTATACCAACAACATGAATATTCATTACAAAACAGCAAAACCAAAACTTAAAAAAAAAAAAAAAACAATAAATTAAATTAACTTCATGTTTTTGTTGGGGGGTACAATTGGGGGGCTGTGCCCCTGTGCACCCCCCAAACCTCCTGCAACTTACATATACCTACTGCTAGATCACACTACCATGCAGAAATTAGCAGATTTCCTGTTTGACTCACCTCTGAGTGTCAGATTTGTACATGTTCAGTCATCTGAACATCAGTAAAGTGAAGTTTCAGTTAAATGAAACTATGACTTTTTCATCTTGGTAATCAGAAAGTCAGTCTACTGACATTTCAGTAATGTCAGGAAGACCCATCTGTATCTATAGAGAGAGAGACATACATACATACAGACAAACAGAGATGGAAAGCCATAAAGAGTGTAAGGGGTGATTAGTTCTCACTGTCATATTCTCCAGGTACCTACTTTAAAATGAAAATCATCATCCTGGAATAATGATATAGAAGGTGTTATTAATGTTATAGCATGGTATGAACCTAGAATCACTGTTCCTGACAAGTAATTTAACAAAATTCTGAGTTCTGTAGATGTTACGCTTCTACCATCAGTTTGTTTGCCTACGGATATTAAAATATAACAGTTGTAAATCTATCGCATTTGATTACAGATGTAAAAGGGTACGTTAAAGAATATTTAAAACTAGCAGCTGAAGCCATATCTTATCCAGTGTCAGTCCTTATTAACAGGTCCATAGTAAAACAACATGTCCCAACAACGAGGAAAATCTCACACATAACCCCTTACACATAGGCTGAAATACCAGAGCTGACCAACTACAGACCGATCGCTATTCTTTCTCCACTATCTAAACTCCTTGAAAGATGTATCCACTCCCAACTGATTCATTATCTTACCTTCAACATGTTACTTTAGCAACATGTCAACATGGTTTCAGGCCCCATCATAGTACCACAACTGCACTCCTCAGTTTCACCAATATCATCAACCCACTCAGAAACAATGGTAAAATAGTCTCTGCTGTCTTTCTAGACATGTTCATTGCCTTTGATCCAGTCTCCTACCTCAAACTGTTAAATACATTGTCCAAATTCAACCTCAGCCCCTTTGCACTTGAATGGTTCTTGAAGCTGTCTACAGGACTGTCAACAATCTGTAAAATGGCTTAATGTCCTATCCCACCTCTTCCTGACACACTAGGAGTACCTCAAGGCTCAGTTATTGGGCCACTACTCTTCACTATTTTACAAATAGCCTCCATAGTACTACGCCACTTGCTTCAACTATCCAATATGCAGATGACACAACACTTATATGTGCCGCTAATAACCTGCAACACCTCCATTATATAACCCAAAAATCATTTTCAGCTACTGAGCTATGGCTCTCTCTAACCATCAGCTCATACTCAACTCCAATAAAACAAAACTCATGATCTTCCAACACACAAGATCCCACCCAACACCTTCTACATTACAGCTAGAAATAATGCTAAAAGTAATGCCAATTCACAAACAAAACTACTAGGTGTAATAACAGATAACAAGCTAAGATTTGACCTACATATAGCACAAACAATTAAGAAAGTTCACAAAAAATGTGTACTCTTTACAGAAATAAAATTATCTAACATCTCTAGGGTTGCTATTGCTAGAACCCATCTTCTATCAACACTTCTGTATGCTTCCCCAATTCTCTCCAACCTTAAAAAGACAGATTTAATTAAACATGAAACATGCTCCAATAAAATAGCTAAATTTGCAACTGACTACTACACATCATACCCACCACTGTCACTTCTTAAAGAAACTCTCCTGGTTAGAGCTCCCAAAACGTCTATCCTATAACCAATTAACCTTAGCACACAAACTAGTATATCAACCTGAAAAATCCCTTTTCTTCTATATATTCTCTAACCCCATACCAAAAACAGAAGTCTTCGCTGAACAAATAAATCTCTCTTACAAGTGTCCAAATCCACTAATACGGCAGGGGACTCGCTATTTTCTCATCATGTAGCAACAAGGTGGAATTCACCTCCTCATAGCATCAGAACCAACAAAAATACCAACCAATTCAAAATGATTATTAAACATTATCTTAATGACATGTGGCTTTGTTCCTGTACAACTCCAGGCTAACTAGTTTTAATAGCTTCTGGTCATACTTTCTCTTCTTCCCTGACTACCTCATAATCTATGCCCTCTCTCATGTCTACATAATCTCTTACCTCATCTTTTTTTATCCAATTCCTCCCCAACAAATCCTTTCTCATCTTACTTTCAGAAACTACAATGTCTACACTACAATAAGGAATGATATCAGATGAATGTATAGTACACGTCAGCTATAATAGCCCAGAATGTAATTTCTGGTGTACTGTATGTCTTGTATATATATTTTTTGTATAATGTCTTGTATAAGTTTTTGCATAATCTCTGTATGTGGAGCTTTTCTCCCCGGGCCACCACTGAAAATGCGTCTTATCTCAGTTGGACACTTCCAGTAAAAAAATGTAAAATAAATAAATAAATAAATATCAGTTCAGTGCTGGCAAAAGCATAGCTCTGTTATGTGTCATTACTCATTAGTGTCAAAAAGACAAACTATTATTTTTACTATGTGCATTTCTAGCCTATGTAAGTGAAGCCCTCATAAATTCCTTCTGTTGTCCCACTAGTGTGGATATGTTGATGTGTAGAGTGTTTTCTGTGCAGATGTAAGTATATGGTTTATTGCTGTAGATGTATGCAGGTGCCCTACATTATATGATCAAGATCAAGTCATGCTACTTAAACACTCTTCAGTTACATATTTTCTGTGCATTATGGAACAAAGCTTAGTCCTGCATTGACATAGTGTCAGTACAGCCCCCCTAAACACACACACAGCATCAGAGCTGCTCCTTCCACACAATATTGAATGTCGGCATTTTCATCATCATTCTTTACCAAATTATCTTCTGCTAGAATGTTTTACAGACCACAAAAATATTTTTAATGTAGACAATATATAGGCTGACAGCTTGGGGTGCCACTAGACTTACAAGATTGTCCCTTCCACACAGTATTGAAAGTCATTGGTTTCCCTGAAATTCTGCATAAAATTATCTTCTACTAGTAAGATTTGTAGCCTGCAAAAAAAACATTTTTCACTGCAGACAATATATAGACTTATACCTTTGGGCATCCCTAGGTATGTTGCTAAAACCATCGCTATCACTGAAATGTGTTAAATCCACCTAAACTATGTTTTCTTTCCACACTAGTTACACACTATTGCACAAGAGGGGCAAGCTTGGTGAAAATGGCAAAGAACCAAATTTTCTACCCACCTTCAGACATATAAGCATCTCTGTAACCTTGCTAAAGCTCAAGTTACTGCTTATAAAAACTATTGCTTAGATCTACAAATAAACCATAAAAATAGCCATGAAAGTTTGGTCCTCTATTAACAAATGTTAACCCTCTGTAACTCCTACTGTTGCCAGCCCATGGTATGCTAAGACAGCCCTCCCATAGAAACTGCCAATAAATTCAACTCCAGTTTTATAGACTCTTTTGCTACCATGACACAAAATCCCATACAAAGTCACAATGGCCGTGATGAGGCTGCCACTTCCAATAAACCTCTGTTCTCCTTAAAAACCGCCTACTTCACATGACAAGACACCTACTCAGTAAGCTCAAGCCCAGCTTACCCTCTGTTGACAACCTACTTGCATAATATCCAAAGCTTGTAGCTATTTTTATTGCTTAACCAGTCTCCATCTTGCTAAACAAATCCATTCAGGAACTGCATGTCATATCTCTCTAGAAAAAAATATAAATCATGCCTTTTCTCAAAGTTGGCAACTCCTGTGAAATAACAAACTTTAGGCCTATCACTATCTTAGTCTCCTCTTCTTTAAAATTCTATAAAGGTGCATGCATCAACAGATCTTACAATTCATTCTTTAAAAATTCTAGTAACCACTAAGCAACTTGGATTTTGCCCATACAATAGCACAGCAATTGCCCTGGTTGCCTTCCTAGATAACATCATCAACGCTAGAGATAATAATAACTTAGTCTCTTTCCTGTTTTTAGATCTCTCCAAAGCCTTTGGCATAGTTTCTCACTCCAAATTACTCTCTAAAATGTCTGCACTTGGTCTGTCTAATACAACACTCATCTGATCTGCTAGCTACTTTTCTCATCTGCAACAATGTGCAAAATGTCTCTCTGCATACTCCTCTTTTCTTCCAGTTGATACCACTGTGTCCTCAGGCTCTCTCCTTGAACCTCTTCTCTTTAACATCTTTGTTAACAACTAGATCCTCCAAACAGGCTTCCCTCATTCAATACACAGATGACTCCATGCTCATATGCCCATCAAACACTCTTTCCTGTTTCCATTTCATTACTCAAAAGGCTTTCAACTCCAGTGAACACTGTCTCTGTGAAAACCAACTCTTCATAAAACACTATAAAACCAAGCTGCTACTATTTCTCTCCAAGTCACTAACACTTCTCAAAAACAGCTTTGAAATAATTTCTCTCAATTACACAAATAGAGAAGTCATGGGGATTTCAAGATGGTCGCGATCATTAGCCGTGTAGTCTTTGCTGCTCCAATAACCATAACATGTATCTACTAAAAAAATCCTCATCAAGCATCAGTTTCAGCTTGTTTAGGCACAACTGTAATAGTTTTATCCAAGCAAAAGTGCTACTAAGCATATTTTAATTCCTGGCTGCAGTTTTCATCAACTACCGGTTCTGTGCTTAGGTGTGGTGGTTGTTCCCGCATGGTCCCGGCCCTTCTCTGGAAGATCAAGTCCTGCAAAAAGAAGAAAGCAAAGAAACAAAAACTCACTAAAAATGACCAGCCAGCAAGAACAAATGGGTGCTCAGACTGTCAAAACTAAACTCTCCTCAACTGCTTCCCCGGAAAAAGACATAATATCCAAAAGGCAAAAAAACTACAAAGGGTCAACTAGAACCTAGTAAACTGGTCTTAAGATGCAAAGCAGATACAACATACTTTATCGACAATCTTAAACCAGCCTTACAACCATTGCAAAATGAAATTCAAGGCTTCTCAGAAAAATTAAATACATTTGGCTCAAATCTAGATCAATTAATTACAAGGCTAAATGTCAACGAAGCCAAAATCACAGAAAATACATAAAAAAGCAAAGATCTACAGACCAAAATTAAATTAAAAGACCAAACAATCAATGATTTGCAACAAAACATAATAGACCTAGAGGCTTGCAGTTGGAGGAACAACATCATAATAAGAGGTGTGCCAGAGAAGCTTGACCATGCACAGCTAATAGTCATAATAAAATAAATCTTTGATACCATACTTGACAATAAAAACATAATCAAGGAAATCATCATTGAATCAGCTCACCAATCACTACGCAAGTCCCAAGATGAATCTATCCCTATACAAATATATGTTAAAATATTAAATGCTGCATGTTACAGCTATCCTTGCTGCCGCCAAACAAAAAAAGTGTTCAACATGTAGAGGTCATAAAATAACTGTTTTCCAATATCTCCTGCTTCCTATTAACCTCCAGACACAGGCCCTAGACTCATTCTGCTCTTATCTTACTAGCAAGAAAATCTGCTTCCAAATGTGATATCCTGCAACACTGTCATTCTAACACAAAGACCAAATATTTCAATTTCAACAACTGAGGAAGCAAAAGCAGCCTTCACCAAAGCATTCAGTGGGAGTGATAAGCACTAAGTAACCTATCTACCACATAAGGAGCGGTTTTTGGCCCAGAAATTGTAGTTATTGACAGTTTGGGCAACTTTTCCATCTCTTTCAACTTTCTGATTTAAAAGCCCGCATTTGCACTTATTTCTTTCCTGTAACTAATCTAGTTCAGACACAGATTCTTAGTTTTAGCACTTGAATTTGCTTATTCGTACTCAGCATTTGTTCAAAACTTGTTGTAAGCACTAAATAAGCTACAAATTACTACAGCACTCAACCTCCATCATTACCGAGAGGAAAACAGTTTTTGTACTTACTTTCCTCACTTACTTAGAGAAAAACAGCTCTTCTACTCACTTTCCTCACTTGTCTAAAAGAATATAGTTGTTTATTCAGGCATGTCCAAGGGTCAGCTCCCAGTCAGTCCAACCAAGACTGAACTTGACAGTCAAGAGAAGAAGGTAAACACTTGCACCACACCACACTCATCACATAGTCCCACTAAACCTACACCACCAAAATCCACACAGAGAAACACAAAAACATTCACAGAGGCTCTCAGTAATAATCTGCTCAAGCAACAGAGACCTCCAAAGCAGAAATGCAAGCAACCTCTACCCCCCAACACAACCCAAATGACACATAGCCCATAGACTCAGTGTGCCACTCAACCACATACCCATAAGGCAAAACCACATACCCAACACACTAGTCATAGTTGACTCTATAGTCAGGCACACTGAAGTCCCACTCACCAGGCTAAACAAGGAGAAGGTTACTGTCAGCTGCCTATTGGGTGCCAGGATCCGCCACATAACCCATGCACTCAGGTCATGCCACAACAAGTATAAATATGACTCTGTCACTGTCCATGTTGGTGTGAATGACCTGAGATGTGCCTCCCTGGACTACATGAAAAGAGACATGGAAGAGCTCTCCGATCTTGTAGCCCAGGCAGGTATGACCCTAGCCCTGAGTAGCATCCTGTCATCGCCCAGAATGATACCGCAGTACAAGGACAAAATGATTGACTTCAACAATTGGCTAAGCTTCTGGTGTCATTCTAAGGGGATCCAGTATCTGTCTGCCTGAGAAGACATGATTGACAGACTATGATGCTTTGCCAGAGATGGCCTGCAGCTGTCACCCCTGGGATTACGGATACTGACTAAGGCTCTTGCTGCCCCTATAGGACCTTTTTTAGGCAAGGTTCAAATGACAAATGCACCACCATAACAGGAACAGGGAAGCAAAAACTGAGGGTAATTCTACTCAATGCTAGAAGTCTAAATCTCAAAATCCACTCCCTCAAGGCACTCCTTAAAATGGAGACCATTGATATCTGTGCAGTGACTGAGACCTAGTTCAAGGCTCCAGAGGCTACCCCTGTATTACCAGGCTACAACTCATACCACACTTTTCGGCCACCTAACCTGGACCGGAACACCAAAGGCGGAGGTGTGTCCATATTCATTAAGGATATCCACACCTCCAGGCTACTTGTGCAGCATAATGCATCCAAGGTTATCCAAGTGCAACTAACTCTGGGTAAAACTGAAATATAATTGTAACTTGCTACAAATCCCCCACCATGCCCCAGGAGTCCCACTCCTCTTTTCTTGATTTACTGGAAAATGTTAGGGTTCAACCAAACTTCCTAATAATGGGTGATTTCAACTACCCCACCATTAACTGGGAAAACTACTCATGCACCAACTCCTTTGCTCAAAACTTTCTGGAATTCATAAATTCCAGTGTCCTGGATCAACTTATCCACATCCCGACTGGGGCAACAATATCCTAGATCTAGTCATTACCAACATGAGTGACCGGTCTTCCACACCTGAAGTCTGTGCTGTGACAGAAACCTGGTTCAAGGCTCCTGAGAGCACCCCAGCACTAACAGGTTTCACCTCATATCATGCGTTCCGGCCTCAAAATCCAGACAACACCAAGAAAGGAGGGGGGGTGTCCATATTCATAAAGGACACCCACACCTCAAGGTTGGTGGCAACGCACGATGCATCGGAGACCATTCAGGTGCAATTAACCATAGGCAAGACTGCTCTGCAATTTGTAGCATGTTACAGGCCACCCTCTCAAACTCAGGAACCTCACATGGCCTTCCTGAAAACATTGGAGGGGATAAATGTATCTCCAAACACCATCATACTAGGTGACTTCAACTACCCTAATATAGACTGGGAACACTACTCAAGCCCGAACACTCTAACACAAAGATTCCTGGAGTTCATAAACTCAAATGCCATGGAACAACTAGTCACCATCCCCACAAGAGGAGAAAACATACTTGATCTCATCATCACGAACATGGGATCAAAATGTTCAACACCGAAGTATACCCTCACTGGTGAGATCAGATCATAAACTAATCTCGCTGGAGGTCCTCATTCCGCCCCACCTGAAACAAAAAAGACCACAGTGAAAAACTTCTCAAAAGCCGATTTCACACTTCTAAAAACTAGTGTGGTCTCCTTTAAGGCCCCTGAGCCAGTGGTAAACATTACTCAAACCGCTGAATCACTTACAAATGCCTTCTACCAGCACCTACAGGACTGCATGGATCAGGCAATCCCAAACAAAACTAAGACTCTCTGTACCAAAAGCAAGCATTCAGTCTGGTGGACCCCAGCCATAAACAAGCTCTACAACAAAAGGAGGAAGCTACTACAAGATAGAGCAAAATCCTTGAAAGGTAAAACACCTTTGATCATTATAAGTAAAAAACTAAGAGCTCTCATAAAATCATCCAAGGCAAATTTTGAGAGAAAAATCGCCAAAGACTCTAAAGACAATCATAAGGCCTTCTTTAGCTATGTTAGAAACCTAGGAGGAAACTCCCAGATATGCTCAGAATTAGCTCAAAATGATGTGAAAATTACTGAACCTACACACATTGCCAACATACTGGCTGACAGGTTCAGTGCAAACTTCTCCCCCCCTCCCCCCCAAAAGGAGAGATATCTATTCAAGAGGATTGTAGCCCCCCAAACATCTCCAACGCCCAGGTGAGAACTGCCCTCACTAAGGCAAAAAACACAGCATCCATGGGACCGGATGGTGTCCCCGGCTGTGTGCTTCACAAACTCAACGAGGAATTAAACCCACAGTTAGGACAGCTGTTTAATCTTAGCCTCACCTCAGGATACGTACCCAAGGAGTGGCGCACGGCGACTCTGGTCCCACTTCATAAGGGCGGTGCCTCCACAGACCCTGGAAATTACCGCCCCATTAGCTTGACAAGCCTTATCTGCAAAGCCATGGAGAGGATCATAATGGAACTCATAAATAAAGACATAGGGAACTTGCAGACTTTGGATCCAACCCAGTTTGGCTTTGTCAAAGGCAGATCCTGCCTCTTAAACTTGGTTGACTTTTTCGAGACAGTCACCAAGGCCATTGATGAGGGAAAGGCAGTCCATACAGCCTACCTCGACCTGGCAAAGGCCTTTGACACAATACCCCACTCAGGTATCATCAAAAAACTCATCAGCTTGAATGTAAACCCATACATCACAAGATGGGTTGCAAACTGGCTAAGTGACAGAACCCACATGGTCAGAGTTGCTGGAGCCATGTCAGACTCAAAGCCTGTCACAAGTGGTGTCCCGCAGGGCTCAGTCCTGGGTCCACTCTTGTTCAGCATCTACTTTTCTGAAGTACAAGCAAACACAGGAGGGTTATGGCTGACAAAGTTTGCAGATGACTGCAAACTGGGCACCATAGTCGAAAACACATCTGACACAGATATCCTCCAGAAGGGCCTCACAGAAATGGATAACTGGTGCCAGAGCCATGGCCTGAAGTTAAACGCCAAAAAATGCATAGTCATACCCTTCGGGAAAAACAAGGTTACCCCTAGCTACCATATAGGTGGCAATCCACTGAGCACAGAAAAAGTCATCAGGGATCTGGGGACCCAGGTTGACAGTAGCCTTTCGTTTGACACTCATGTTGCTAAAGTAGTTAGGAAAACCTTCACCTGATCATGAAAGGATTCACATCTAGATCAAGGGAGGTCATCGTCCCCCTGTACTCATCACTCATTAGACCTATGATTGAGTACAATGCCCCGTTCGGAATGTATCTGACCAGACACCTGCTGCAGCTTGAAAGGCCCCAAAAGTTCCTCACCAAAAGGATAAAGGGTCTCAAAAATATGTCTTATGCTGCCCGACTGAAAGAACTCCAGCTCTATTCAGTCTCATACCGCTTGCTCAGAGGTGACCTGTGCCTGACATATAAGGCCATATCAAACACAGATTTGATGAATATGCTTCACCTCAAAAAATCTAGATCCCTCAGAACCACAAGGGGGGAGACTTAAACCGTGACACGGTTATAAATAGAACGTGCTGGAGGGACAGATTCATCACCCAGAGACTCCCTATGCTGTGGAACAAAATCCTGGTACATGTGAGGCAGAGCACCTCTCTGGCCTTGTTCAAGAGGAATCTTGACCAATGGATGGGAGATCGCAGATATACCCCAGGGATTACTTTAGTGTCACTGCTTGACAGAGGCACAGCAAAATGATAGGCATAGTTTTTATTCAAACTAAAGGGGTGGCAGAAGCCACATAACTATGGGCTAGGCTTATAAATGCCCTTGGGCAGATAGCCTAGTATGAACCTATGAACCTATGAACCTATGAACTCCTTGTTGGTCAGATCGGACCATAAGCTAATTACCCTAGATATCCACATCCCACCCCCCACCCCCCATTAAGGAAGCCACAGTAAAAAATTTCTCCAAAGCCAACTTCATGCTTCTTAAGACAGAAGTGGTGAACTTCATGACACCCATGCAGATGGACAATATAGTTACAACTGCTGAATCCTACACAAATGCACTCTGTAAGCACTTACATGAGTGCATGGATCATGCTATCCCAAACAAAACCAAGATGCTATCCTCCAAAAAAAGGAAACCAATCTGGTGATCCCCTGCCATAAACAAACTCTACAACAGAAGGAAGAAACTGTTGCAAAAGAGAGTAAAATCCCATGAATGGAGGAGCTCCATGGTCAGCCTCAGTAAGAAGCTGAGATCCCTTATAAGATCCTCCAAAGCTAGCTATGAAAACAAAATTGCCACTGATTCTAGGAACAACCACAAAGCATTCTATAGCTATGTCAAGAATCTCAATGGCAACACCCAGATCTGCTCTGAGTTACAGCACAACGGCATGAAAATTACAGAACTAATTGATATTGCCAACATCCTGTAAGATAGGTTCAGTGCTAACTTTACCCACCCCTCACCCCCTAAAGTCCCATATCTATACAGGAAAAATGCAAAGTCTCTGTAGTCACAACTATGCAGGTAAAAGCTGCACTCTCTAAAGCCAAAAACACAGCATCCATGGGACCAGACAACATCCCAGGCTGCATTTTACATGAACTTCAGAATGAATTGGCTCCCCACCTAAGCACCATGTTCAGTCATAGCCTCACATCAGGCTTTGTGCCCACTGAATGGTGCAAAGCAACAGTTATCCCACTCCACAAAGGGGAGCCACCACGGATCCTTGGAACTATTGCCCTATTAGCCTGATGAGCCTGGTCTGTAAGGCCATGGAACGTATCATCATGGAACTCATAAAAAAAGACATTGGTGACCTCCAAACTCTGGACCCCACCCAGTTCAGGTTTGTGAAAGGCAGATCATGACTCCTGAGCCTGATCGACTTCTTTGAGGCAGTCACTAAAGCTGTAGATGAGGGTAAGGTGGTTCACACAGCCTATCTTGACCTCGCCAAGGCTTTTGACACCATCCCCCAGTCTGGAATTATAGCTAAACTCACTAAACTAGGTATACATGCCTACATCACAAGATGGGTTGCCAAATGACTCACTGACGGGACCCACACTGTAAAAGTTGCAGACTCCAAATCTGACTTCAAACCAGTGACAAGTGGAGTACCACAGGGTTCAGTACTGGGACCTCTCCTGTTTGTTATCTACGTCTCTGAAGTACAGGCTAACATAGAAGGCCTTTGGCTAATGAAGTTCACAGATGACTGCAAACTAGGAGCCATAGTTGAGTCCTCAAATGATGTGGACATCCTATAGAAGGGTGTCACTGAGACAGATGCCTGGTGTCAAAGCCATGGCCTCAAGCTCAATGCCAAAAACTGCATTGTCATCTCCTTTGGTAAAAACTCTGTACCCATGAACTACCACATAGGCAGCAGTCTACTTAATGTCAAATGTGTGATAAGAGACCTTGGGACCCAGGTGGAAAGTAGTCTCTCATTTGATAATCACATCACCACAGTAGTCAGGAAATCCTTCTACTTGGCACACCTCATCACAAAAGGGTTCTCTTCAAGGAAAAAAGAGGTAATTGTTTCCCTCTACTGTACACTCATTAGATCCATTATAGAGTACAAGACCCCTTTAGAAATGTACCTCACAAGACATCTACAGCAGCTGGAAAGGCCACAGAAATACCTCACAAAGGGGATTACTGGCCTCAAACAGATGCCCTACACTGACCATCTCAAAAAACGCCAGCTTTACTCTGCAGCATATCGCCTACTCTGAGGTGAGCTCTGCCTAACATATAAAGTTATGTCAAACCCAGAGCTGTTGGACATTCTACACCTAAAGAAATCCCAATCCGTCTGAGCTACACACTCCAGGGACCTAAATCTTGTCACCACAATAAACAGGACATGCTGGAGGGATAGATTCCTGTCCCAAAGACTTCCCATACTCCAGAACAAGCTACCCATCTATGTCAAGCAAAGTTCTTCATTAGCACTCTTCAAGAAAAATCTTGATGAGTGGATGGGAAATAGGAAATACACCCCGGGGATCACTTCTGTGTCTCTGCTCGACAGTGGCACATGAAAATAACTTTCTCGGGTGGCGTAAGCCAGGGAACCTTGTTGGCTAGGCTTACTTAGGCCGTTGGGCCAATAGCCTAGCACCTATCTATGAAACTATGAACCTATGAACTACCTAACCTATAAAAATGCAACAAGTGAGTTTATAGCTGACAAGAAAAGTATTTTCTCTAAGCACTAGATGGAATAATGAAGATAAGAGTATAATCAACTGCACCAAAATGGGGTCTGTTAACTCTACACAAGTATCCATACATTTTCTGCTTAGTTCCTAAGAATAACAGCTACACAAGTCAGCATTCTGATTTAAATTAGTCAAAACCTACAAAGTGTTTTCTTATCTGAGATAGTTTTGTACTAGTCATCTCTCTTCTGCCTTAAACAAAACTTGGCCCTATGCAAAATTATACCATTTTATAACTGTTGCATTGAAACTAATTCTCAAGTCCTAGCTAACAGTTACAAAAAATACAAGGCCTAATCCATCATTATGTTGTACAGATTTGTCTTCTACGTCGGCATTTCTGTCCTAATTGAATGCTGCCTAGGCAAATGTTATCAGAAAGTCATTCCCCGGGATTCATGAAGCTCGGCGCAAGGCCGGTGTAAGGCTTGCGCCGGCGGTGCAGTGAATAGTCGGCGTAGCAGCGCCATATGCATAGTAATGAGTGCGCACCGCAACCACAGACACGTGCGTAGGGCACGTGAGCGAGCCCAAGTAGGATGCGTCCGGAGGTGTGGCCAAGCCGGCAGGCGATGAGCAACCTAAAGTGCTGACTTCCACAGTCCGCCTGTAATAGTAACCGCACCAGCCAGGGCCCGTGGAGAATGAAACATACGCAGACCATGCAACATAGTACCCGTTCCAACAAAACGGAGAACCAAACATTAACTCACGAAGTCCTAAGTGTACCTGTCCAAGGAACAAAGGATACGTGTAATACCGTGTCCGTCCCGCAATGCACTGTCAGTGGGCATACCCAGTGAAGGTGTACCGCAGCATGTAAGTGCGCCGCACCGACATAGAAGTAGCGACATGGGCATGGTCACCAGCAGTAGTGAGAGTACACAGCCGGGTAGCCGTGTCGATATAACAACAAGAAGGAAACAAGATACCCTAAACACAGACAAACATGTGCATAGCAACATGTACTACACCCAGCAACGCGTCTGCCGTGATACACATAGGACGGCGTATGCCTAAGCGTAATATCCAGAAGCAGAACTCATGCATGCAAATGTAATACACAACAGCCCCGTCATAGCATGTAACCCGCACCCACGTACGACCGTGCACCCAACCCAGCTAGTAGCCTTGCGCAGCTACACACCTACACACAATGGGCATACCTGAAATGTGGTAAGAAGTATTGTCCTAGGCAGTGCCATGTGGGCAAATATGTACCCCACATGTTAACAACCCACCTCAGGTACAGATATCCAAATGGCCGCATGTGAATGTGTCGGCAGAATGTGTACATCCCGCATGTGGTATGGACCTGTCGAAACCCCATAGGCGTGCACACGCCACGGTGCCCATAACTGTACACATCTGGACAAGGTGGTATGTTCAGCCACCGTACCGATGATTAGCTATGCAGACATGTCAAACACAACACATATAGCGGAACATCTGCCTACCAAACAGGACACCCTAACAGGGTGCCACAGGCACAGAAGGGGAAGGTGGGACATCACATGTTCAGAGTAGCGTTGCCGGATGGCCAAACACCCATGGCCAACGCAAAGGACGGAATAACATGCATATGCCTGGATGGATGGGTATGTCATAGCATGGGAATAGGCCAAGCCATCCACCAAAATAGCCATGAGTACCACATACAAACAGCCAGTAACACGCAGTAGTAATGCATGAAGGCATACACGACTGTGGGAATAGCACAGGACATATGGCACGTGCCAAGTGTAGATGCATGACACAAAAGTCCAGGATGGGGCCCCCTGCAAAGAGGAACATGTGCCAACCTCACCTCCCACAGATGTACCGGCAGTGAAAACACATGCCAAACACACACCAACACTACCATCCATCCCACAACAGCAACGGAGGCTGGTCAAAGACCACTATGACGCGCGCACAAACAGGGACACGTGTAACCGTTGCCTTAACACCCCCCCTTAGGCCAAAGAATAATAGAATGGACATATGCATGTAATGCTGTGAAGGATGTGTGGTAGTCCTCAGTATCACAGAGGTAGGTACACAGATACACTGTAATCAACCGTGACGTATGTGCACTGTAGACAGCATACCTGCAGGTAATACAGAGGTCAATTACGTGCTACAGAAATATACACATGAGAAAGAGGATAGGGGGTAGACAAGTGTGAATAGGACAAACTATGAACATAGGTTCATAGGTCCATAGGTACAGAGTAGGCTATCTACCCAAGGGCAGCCATAACCCTAGGCCATAGTTAGGTTTCCTTTGCCAACCCTCCGGTCTGGAGATAAATGCCTATTATATTGCTGTACCTCTGTCAAGCAGTGACAATGATATAATCCCTGGGGCATATCTGCAATCCCCCATCCAACGGACAAGATCCCCCTCGAATAAGGCTAGCAAGGTTCTCTGCCTCACATGTACTGTGATGTAGATCCACAGCATAGTGAGTGTCTGGGTGATGTATGTGTCACTCCAACACATTCTATTAATGACCGTGTCAAGGTTCACGTCACCTGCCCCCGTGGTTCCAAGGGATGTAGATCCAGTAGGTGAAGCATAGTCATCAAATATGGGTCGACATGGCCTCGTATGTCAGGCACAGGTCAACACTGAACAAGAGGTATGTGACTGAATGGAGCAGGAGTCCTTACAGTGGGGTAGCATAACACAAATCCCTGACACCCTGCATCTGTCTGACGATTAACCTATGGGGCCTTCCCAGCTGCTGTAGGTGTCGGGTCAGATACCTTCCAAATGGGGCAATGTACTCAATCATAGGTGTAACGAGTAATGAGTACAAGGAGACAATGACCTACCCTGATCTAGATGTGAATCCCTGCACGATCAGGCGGCCAATGTAGAAGTTCTACCGAACCACGATAGCAACGTGTGTTTCGAACGAATGGTGACTGACAACCTGGGTCCCCAGATCTCTGGTAATTCCCACCGTGCTCAGTGGACTGCCACCCATATGCCGGACAGGGGTGACCTCGTTCTTCCCGATGGGTATGACTATGCATCACCTGCCATTTAGCTGTAGGCCATGTCCCTGACAGCAGATATCCATACCTGGGAGGCCCCTTTGAAGGATATCTGTGTCAGATGTCCGTCCCACTATGGCACCCGGTTCGCAGTCATCTACAAACAATGTCAGCCATAACACCCCTGTGTGTGCTTGTACTGTGGAAATGTAGATGTAGAAAAAGAGTGGACCCAGGGCAGAGCCCTGTGGGACACCGCCTGTGACAGGCAGTAAGTCCGACATGCTGCCAGCAACTATGACCGCGTGGGTTGTGTCACCTAGCCAGTTTGCAACCCATCCTGCAATGTACGTGTTCACATCCAAGCCGATGGGTTTATCAATGATACCCGAGGGGGGTATTGTGTTGAAGCCCTTTGCCAGGACGAGGTAGGCTGTATGGACCACATGACCCTCATCAATGGCCTCGGTGACTGTCCCTAAAACGTCAACCAGGATTTAAACGCATGAACCACCCCTGACCAAGCAAAACTGGGTTGGATGCAAAGTATGCAGGTCCCCTATGTCATCATCTACGGGCCGCAGTATGATCCTTCCCCATGTCTTTGCAGATAAGTCTTCTCATGGTAATGGGACGGTAATAACCAGGGTCAGTGGAGGCACTGGCCCTGTGAAGTGGGACTACAGTCGCCGTGCGCCACAACTTGGGTACGTTACCCGAGGTGAGGCTAAGAATAAACAGCTGTCCTAACTGTGGGTCTAATTCCTCAATGAGATCGCGAAGTACACAGTCGGGACACCAGCTGGTCCCATGGATGCTGTGTTCACTACCTTGGACAGAGCATGTCCCACCCGTGCGTTACAGAACATTCGGGGACCACAAACCGCTGGTACAAACATCTCTCCATGTGGGGGGGAGGGGGTGGAGATGTCTTCACCGAACCTGTCAGCCCGTATGTTGGCAATGTGTGAATGTTCAGTAAACATCACCTCATTGTGAACCCAGTCAGAGCATATCTGGGAGCTACCTCCCAGGTGTCCAGCATAGCAAATGAAGGCCGTATGATTGTCTGTCGAGTCCTTGGAGATATATCTGTGGAACCCGCCCCGGACTATGTCATGTCAGCCTGTAGCTCTTCACATATAATGAGCAAGGGTGTCATACCTCACAAGGTGTCTGCTCTGCCTTGTAGTAGCCACCTCCACTCGTTGTACAGCCTGTGTATGGCTGGGGTACACCACACTGGATGCTTGGCATTGGTACAATGAACCACAGTTGGGTAAGGGAATGCCTGATCCATGCAGTCTTGTAGGTGCCGGTAGAAGGCATATGTAAGTGATGCAGTGGCTTGAGTAATGTTGACCACTGGCTCAGGGTCCTTAAAGGAGACCACAGTAGTGTTCAGAATTGTGAATTCGGCCTTTGAGAAAGCCATGTGTATGGTAACCGGCAACACCCACAGCATCGTATGTCAATAGCAGAAGCCATTGTCCAAATAACATAGATTAACTTCAGTATTACAATATGTATTATTATACATTTATTGATATGTGTCTGCTAATTACACTTGCAAATGGCCGGTAAGACCGGGCCCAAGTGCTCGTGATTTACCTGTTATGGTGGTGTCATTCCGACAATAAAGTGGCGATACTTCCCTACTGGGACCTCTGGGGATTATTTAAAGCGGTTGTTGACCTGCATCATTGGATGTACACCATTTGGTTCCGGTTTTGGAAAACCTGGTTTCCATAGCACTACACACTATGGGTAGTCAAGCAGACATCCGCGATTGGGGAACATACAGCAGCAGTCAAAACCACTGGCCACATGGACACAGTCCGACAAGCTCTACACTTTACTTATGCACATTGGTGTCCATTGTAGGACCCAAAAATTGTCCCGTACGGAATACCTGCCAGCCTTCATCGTCTAACCAGGAGAAGCGACAGTCGTGACTACGGCACAGCTAGACATATGCACCACCAGCGTGTTTAATGTTGATGACAAGTGTCCATGAAATGCAGGACATAGGAACAGAAAACCCCAGACTGTCGAGTCCATAGAAGTTCGTCCACATCCCAGTCCCGCACACATGAAGGATTTGTAATGGGTACTGACGAGTGTTGCAGCCATGGGATCCTGGGTATGCAGAAACGGGGCTCGGTGTTGTTTGGCAGATAAGCCGTTGTCCCGCCCCGTGGGAGGGATGTGGGTATAGCACATGCCTTACCCCCCACCAATAATGAAAATCATCCACCGGAGAATGCTAAATGCAGCTGTGAAATGTGTACAGCCCTATACCAGTGTCCAGTAGGCATTACCCATGGACGGACAAACGTACGCCCAAGATGGCACCCATAACTGCAAACCTGGTGGAATTACACAGCTGTAGTAAGGCATAACACAGGGAATACAGATAGGAACTACAGTAGAGACTCCACATACAAAGTCAGACCGCCGTGCGAATACCGGCATACACAGCACTCAATCTGCCAGCAAGAAAATGGGGATCACTCGCTACCATACTGCGGAACAAATGGGTGACCTGCGGAACACATACTAATGGCACACCAACAACGTCAACTAGGAAAGTCATAGGATCCTTAAACTATGGCGTTCACGCATATAAAGAACATCCTTCAATGAATTAATAGGATCTACATGTTTTGGTTGTGTCATTTTGACAATACAGTGGCGGAAATTTCCTAATGGGACATCTGAGGATTAGTTAAAGCATTTCCTAGCCTGCATCATTGGATTTACACCATCCGGTTTCAGTTTAGAATAACCTGGTTAACGTAGCAGTACATAATATGGGTAGCAAGCAGACATCCGCGATTGGGGAACATACAGCAGCAGTCAAACCCACTGGCCAGATGGACACAGTCCAACAAGGTCTACACTGTACATATGCACAATGGTGTTCATAGTAGGACCCTAAAGATTCATCCGTACGCAATGTCAACCAGCTGCGATCGAGAGACCCAGAAGAACGGACAGCCGTGACTATGGTACAGCCAGACATATGCACCCCCAGCGTGTTCATGGTTGATGACAACTGTCCACGGAATGCAGGACATATGAACAGACATTCCCAGATTGTAGAGTCCATAGAGGTGCGTCCACATCCCATTCCCGCACACATGACGGATGTGTAATGGGTACCGTCGAGGGTTGCAGCCATGGGATCCTGGGTATGCAGAAACAGGGCTCGGTGTTGTTTGGCAGATAATACGTTGTCCCGCACCGTGGGAGGGATGTGGGAGTAGCACATGCCTTACTCCCCACTAATTGTGCAAAGCATCCACCGGCTAATGCTAAATGCAGGTGTGAAATGTGTACTGCTCCATACCAGTGTCCAGTAGGCAATCGCTAGGGATGGACAAGCGTAGGACCAAGATGGCACCCATAACTGCAAACCTGGTGGAATCACACAGCTGCAGTGAGGCATAACACAGGAAATACAGATAGGGACTACAGTAGATACTCCCCATACAAAGCCAGACCGCTGTGCGAATACCGGCGTACACAGCACTCAATCTGCCAGCACCAAAATGGGGATCACACGCTTCCATACCACTGAACAAATGGGTGACCTGTGGAACACATACCAATGGCACAATATCAACGTCAGCTAGGAAAGTCATACGATGGTCAAACTATGGCATTCCCACCTATGAAGAACATCCTTCAGTGAATTAATAGGATTAATGTCAACTGACCATGGAATACACCTAATCAACATCAAAGACCCGCTGGCACCTTATGGCACACAAACCAAGTCACACATAGGTAGATGAAACAGTCAACGTAGACATTGTCCACGACAGGTCACATATGGTATACAAAGGTTACGTCATACACATGTAAGCGCTTTCACCCGTAGGCTCAGTGAGACTTACACATAACATTGAAGCATCCAGGCTTTAAATATCCCCCCTTACACTTCCATTTGTTACTTTCTCAGCAAACAATGAACATGTAACCACAGCATAGAAAGCACAGACGCAATGTTAACTACACACACATATATTAACATCTCAGAAAGCATCCTATTAACACATGTATTACATGATATTGTACTATGCCGAATACTCATCAATCAAAGATCTAACAATATATATAGAAGATATGCATATCATATCACTGTAATACAGTGGTACAGAACTGAAAGAGTGGACAAATGTGTGTTAACTCTACATCTGTACCTAAACTACATTCCTGTTACGGGGTTTAATCCACCTGCTTCTCAAAAGAGGCCTCATCAGTGTTCCATCGGTCAGCCCTGGTATGTGGCCAACCCTCCACCTAATAATCCATCTAAATCCGCATTCTATAGCATACCTGATGAGGTCCCCCCTCTGGTATTATAACCTAGATGTCGTAAAACACCGAATGTATTCGTATGCCTTGTGATGTGCTCATAGCCGGCCGTAGGCATACGCCAATCCTGCGGCTGCCCAGGGTGCTGCACTAGTAGGGCCACCTGTCTAGTAGGTGTGTCATGTAGGTATACCAAGATGGGGGCACCATGTGTTGTGGTGGTGGGCGCCATGGAACCCTACATCCTAGGTCAGCAGTCGATCTAAGGCAGCTGCTGTAGGAGGGGCAGTACAGTCTGCAGGTATGTGCAGACGTGCACATGAAACAGCGGTCCACAAGGATTACCCATAGTGGCGACACCTGCACAGATGGCTATAGCGGGACACACACACGGCCATGCATACAGCACAGGTAGACATACACACACCATAAATAGGCAATTACACACAAGGTGTATGGCGTGTACAGGTACAGTGTCAGTACAGCAAGGATAGCTGTCTGCCACGATATCCAGCAGATGTCTTTAGGGTGTTCTGGAATACGGATGGTGCATGGACAATGAGTGGATATGCAACGTACCACAGTTCTATGTGTCAGCCGTGCAAATATGTGATACATGGGAAAGACAGCTGTCCATGCAAGAGCAGCACTACGGGCACAACATAGGTACGTAGATATACAATGACAGAGATACAGACGGACACATGTGGCAAGCCCGTGAGTGTAATGTACACAGCACCACCCCACCACACCATAGCAGGGTGCACATGGAGAACACGCTATGGAGGTCGGCAACCACAGCAGGCACACAAGCAGTACACGAGCTGCGTCTCACCATCCACAAACACAGGGATGGCGGCAGGATATGAGTGCTCTGCGGAAACTTTAAAGCCATACCCTATGAACCCATGCAGCTGGGAGCATGGACACACACACACATGTGGCAGGCATGGTGATTGACCACACCCCCACATACCCAACCGCACAAAAGTATGACACAGGTATGGAATGCGCTACGTGGACCACCGAACACACCACCGTCAGAGGCACATGTACAGGTGGGTGACAACATCCGTAAAGGAATGGCCGCTGATAGCCAAGGTATGTGTTGCGGTGTCTAAAAGCATGTTCATCTGCAGAGGCAGCTGGAAACACACACACACACACACAGGGAAGGGCTGAGAGTCGAACCTACGCCTACCTACATGAACTCACTACAGCATGAAGCATTTACAGAATGCGCAACCGAGATTACTGAGCACAGCGCTGTCAGAGGCATACTTCTAGGCGGGTGACATCACCCGTAAGAGAATAGCTGGCAATAGCCAAGGTATGTGTTGCGAAGCGTCTAAAAGCATGTTCATCTGCAGAGGCAGCTGGAAACACACACACACACACACACACACACACAGGGAAGGGCTGAGAGTCGAACCTATGCCTACCTACATGAATTCACTACAGCATGAAGCATTTACAGAACGCACTACCGAGATTACTGAGCACAGTGCTGTCAGAGGCATACTTCTAGGCGGGTGACATCACCCGTAAGAGAATAGCTGGCAATAGCCAAGGTATGTGTTGCGAAGCGTCTAAAAGCATGTTCATCTGCAGAGGCAGCTGGAAACACACACACACACAGAGAAGGGCCGAGAGTCGAACCTACGCCTACCTACATGAACTCACTACAGCATGAAGCATTTACAGAACGCGCTACTGAGATTATTGAGCACAGCGCTGTCAGAGGCATACTTCTAGGCGGGTGACATCACCCGTAAGAGAATAGCTGGCAATAGCCAAGGTATGTGTTGCGAAGCGTCTAAAAGCATGTTCATCTGCAGAGGCAGCTGGAAACACACACACACACACACACACACACACACACACACACACACACACACACACACACACAGGGAAGGGCCGAGAGTCGAACCTACGCCTACCTACATGAACTCACTACAGCATGAAGCATTTACAGAATGCGCTACCGAGATTACTGAGCACAGTGCTGTCAGAGGCATACTTCTAGGCGGGTGACATCACCCGTAAGAGAATAGCTGGCAATAGCCAAGGTATGTGTTGCGAAGCGTCTAAAAGCATGTTCATCTGCAGAGGCAGCTGGAAACACACACACACACACACACACACACACACACACACACACAGAGAAGGGCCGAGAGTTGAACCTATGCCTACCTACATGAACTCACTACAGCATGAAGCATTTACAGAACGCGCTACCGAGATTACTGAGCACAGCGCTGTCAGAGGCATACTTCTAGGCAGGTGACATCACCCATAAGAGAATAGCTGGCAATAGCCAAGGTATGTGTTGCGAAGCGTCTAAAAGCATGTTCATCTGCAGAGGCAGCTGGAAACACACACACACAGGGAAGGGCCGAGAGTCGAACCTACGCCTACCTACATGAACTCACTACAGCATAAAGCATTTACAGAATGCGCTACCAAGATTACTGAGCACAGCGCTGTCAGAGGCATACTTCTAGGCGGGTGACATCACCCGTAAGAGAATAGCTGGCAATAGCCAAGGTATGTGTTGCGAAGCGTCTAAAAGCATGTTCATCTGCAGAGGCAGCTGGAAACACACACACACACACAGAGAAGGGCCGAGAGTCGAACCTACGCCTACCTACATGAACTCACTACAGCATGAAGCATTTACAGAAAGTGCTACCGAGATTACTGAGCACAGCACTGTCAGGAGGCATAACCCTAGGTGGGTGGTATCATCTGCAGAGGCAATGCGGCCGATAGGGAATGAAAACAGAGTGCGCAGTCACACAGCCTGTTACCATCCCAAGGTGGCCGTACAGTAACACGGTAGTGCTGCAGTCGGGAATACCAAATAACTACGGAGCAGTACATCACGACATGAATACGGGATGCACCACATGACAGTATACCCTATGAGAGGGCATCCGGCGTGCAGGATGTAGGCAGCCAATGTGGCATGACAGCCACATATGAGTCACCTGGATGGTCACCATGGCTATGCAGGATGTCACTGGCCATGGCTGCACGCCTAGTAGCAGACATCGGTGCCGACTGTCGTGTGTACCCCGACAGGTGTACTGGCCATGCCTCTCACACCTAGTGGTTGCAAAGGGAGACAGACTTGCTCACGGGGTATCAACGCAGTCGGCCGCGGTGTGCACTGTACTGTTTGTCCATCTACACAGCTGCTTACTGGGCATGCTCAGACACTTAGAATCGGCACAGTGCAGACATGCATACACATGGGGCGACGGCATGGGAGGCAGACTGTGGACCATCGTGTGTGTCCAGCCACACAACAGCAACCCGGCCATGTCACAGACATGGCAGTTGCGAAGGGGAAACAGGCATGCACCCGGGGTATCAATGCAGTCGGGCACGGTGTGCACTGTACTGTGTGTCCATCTACACAGCTGCGTACTGGGCATGCTCAGACACTTAGAATCGGCACAGTACAGACATGCATACACATGGGGCGACGGCATGGGAGGCAGACTGTGGACCGTCGTGTGTGTCCAGCCACACAACAGCAACCCGGCCATGCCACAGACGTGGGAGTTGCGAAGGGGACACAGGCATGCACCCGGGGTATCAATGCAGTCGGGCGCGGTGTGCACTGTACTGTGTGTCCATCTACACAGCTGCGTACTGGGCATGCTCAGACACTTAGAATCGGCACAGTACAGACATGCATACACATGGGGCGACGGCATGGGAGGCAGACTGTGGACCGGCGTGTGTGTCCAGCCACACAACAGCAACCCGGCCATGCCACAGACGTGGCAGTTGCGAAGGGGACACAGGCATGCACCCGGGGTATCAATGCAGTCGGGCATGGTGTGCACTGTACTGTGTGTCCATCTACACAGCTGCGTACTGGGCATGCTCAGACACTTAGAATCGGCACAGTGCAGACATGCATACACATGGGGCGACGGCATGGGAGGCAGACTGTGGACCGTCGTGTAATCCAGCCACACAACAGCAACCCGGCCATGCCACAGACGTGGCAGTTGCGAAGGGGAAACAGGCATGCACCCGGGGTATCAATGCAGTCGGGCGTGGTGTGCACTGTACTGTGTGTCCATCTACACAGCTGTGTACTGGGCATGCTCAGACACTTAGAATCGGCACAGTACAGACATGCATACACATGGGGCGACGGCATGGGAGGCAGACTGTGGACCGTCGTGTGTGTCCAGCCACACAACAGCGACCCGGCCATGCTCACACACGTAGTATGTGCTACGCGCCATCCGGCATGCAGACGGAGTGCACACACCGCAAGTCACGGCCAGGTAAACCCGTACACGCACGCAGGGTGGACACACATGCAGTCACACGTACACACACAGATGACAGCACAGGCACCACGGGTGCAGGCTGAACATGTGCACACCGAAGTGAACACTGTAGCTGCTTTGCCAGCACCATGTCATCGGTGCAGCAGTATGCCACACGGTCCAGAAACTGCATGTGACATATGTCCAGAAGACTATGTGGCGGTGTACGTCCATCGTGTAGAGTACACATGTACTATCAATGATCCCACAGGTGTGATGTAGTCCACCTGTACCGGTATACATGGACAGGCGTGCTCCACACATGCCACGGGCCTGACACAGGTATGACACATGACTGTAGCTGTACCACAGTGAAACAATGTCCGGATATGTCACATATGTGGTTTCCAGGCTGTGTGCATGGACTGCACGCAGGACACATACGACGCCTGTGATGTACCACATGCATGACACAGGCGTACGCGGTAATACACACACAAAGGGAAGGCGGACACATGTCTGTGGTATGCACCCCCTACAGGGTGTGGCGGTGTTCACAGGGACACATACCCTTGTACAGTTTGCCTGTGACAGCTGTGATACCAAACCACAGTCCATGTTCCATGCATGTTGACACACATGTCATAACGTAGCAATGCATACACACATGGCAACAGGGGATACATGTGACACGTGTACTGTGCACGGTGCAGCCGTGCAGGGGCGGTGTCTGGTGTCCGTAACACAGTTGCAACCCCCTCCCACATGCATACCCATCATGGGGGCCGTCATATGGTGGCATAGTAACAGCACGCATGGCAGTCTGTGTGTACACCATTTGTTTAAACACCTGTCCACATTCATGTGTGCAGGTGCTGGTCACAGGTGTGTCACTCACCATCTTACACTGCCATGTGCATACAGTCCGCTATGTCGCCTTTACATGACAGCGCTGCCATGATGCATACCCATCGGCCATGCGTGTTCGACCATATATCACATTGCCACTGTAACCCCTACCACCACCCAAGTGCAGATATTGGCACAGCTGCCGGATGCAGTGGTAGTACGCAGGATGCACCACATACCGCTGCACGCCTGCAAAAATCCCATGTAGCGGGTGTGGCATTCCTAGCACCAACATGTGTGCAGGAATGTGTGCCCATGTATGCCACAGATCGGGGGAACTATGTGCCACATGCCACACATCACTGTACACCATGGTAGAGCTCTGTACCCACCTCAGTGTGGGGTGCACCGATGTGGATGGTGTAGTACATGCAACATGTCATCCCTCCGTGTAGACATGTGTGGCCACCACCATGTCAGTGTGTCGACATGTGTGTATGTCTGCTGCCTGTTGAGAGGGTGTATGCAGATATCGTGTTGTGACTGGACACTGACCACACAGGGTGACCATCCCGTAGTGGTGCTGCATTGTACAGCCCTGTCATTTCCATACCTGTGAGCCTTACTGGCCACCTGTGCAAGACCGCCCCCTGTGACGTGGCGCGTCGGTGCATTGTCTTGTGAGGGTGCCGACCACACAGACAGGTGTCCCCATCTGCACACAATGGTGTGTGTGCCATAGAGGTGTACACCCCGCGAATGCGGGAATATTCCTATACCGGTACAGCATCGGACTGTCGAACACTGTGCACCACAGCTGACAGGTGACACCTGCGGTCAGTAGCCAGCACACTGCGTACGACACCTGCAGAATGTCACCATACCTGTACTGTGTCATGCCATGTATGTGATGTCTCTGTCCACCGTAGCCTGTGGCACCGACCACAGGCATCAGGTGCAGTATATGTGTGGACATGTGTGTCATGTACCGTGTAAGCAATGTTACACTGTATCCGGCTCCGTGCTCCGCAGGTTTATGTGTATGACCTCTCTTCTTGCAATCCTGACTGTCTGTTCTCTACATCACAAAAGCTCTGCACCTGCTCCCATATTATTCCCACATAGATAAAGTACATGTATACTAAATGGAGTACTACACTGTCCTAGAATCCCCTTGTGTGCCCACTTCCCTATAGGTGCCTTCTGACCCGGCTACACAGCAAATGCAGTCACATCCTCTGGCATGTCGACGGGTCAATTGCTAGTGATCTCTCCTGTTCGGATGGTGAATCTGGGCGTCCTGGCCACTGTTACAGGTGCCTCATGGACACGGACAAGCCGCACCTCCCCCAATGAACATAATACATGTGACAGATGCAACTATATAGCCAGACAGGGGGCTGTGCTCTCTCTCCAACCATGACCGGCAAGACCACGCGGGAGGGGAAGGACACAATGCACACCACATACCCAGTGTCACATGTGACTATCGCAAATGCTAATCAAACACATGAACACACTAAGACATACCTGGAGGCACTGTAGGACATGTTGCGAACCTAACGAGCCCTCTGAAGCAGACACACAAGCTACTGCCTCCACAAGACATAGGACATGCAACACATAGTTCTCAACGTCAGTGTGCTAACCTGACAGAGCCCCAAAGGTGACACACACACTGCCAGACACACCTGTAATGGGTGACGCCACTGCCAGACACACCGACGTCCCACCCACCATACTGAACAAGGGAATGATCACAGTAGGCTGCCTGCCAGGCACTGGAATACGCCACATAACACACGCACTCAGGTCACTCCGCAGCATGTACAGGTATGACGCGGTCATTGCCCATGCTGGTGTCAACGACTGGTGGCATACCACCCTGGGATACATTACAGGAGACATAGAGGGCCACTCTGATTGTGTAGCCCAGGCCGGCATGTCCCTGACCCTGGGCAGTATCCCACCCTCACCAAGTATGATGCCACTATACTGGCTCAATGTGGACACCCTTGATAATGTGCCTGGTTACCAGTGTCAGTCTGAGGGGATCCGGATTCCTCTTACCTGGGATGACATGCTTGCCACGCCCCTTCGCATGGTATGGCTGGCAGCTGTCGCCCCCGGTCTACAAGGGTTTGGCGAAGGCACCTGCCACCCCCACAGTGCTCACTGCAGGCACGGCTGGAATGATAAACCTACCACCCTACACTACAAGCCTGGAGAACACACAGGATAATACAGCTCACTGCCAGTGGTCTACGGCCAACCTGCACACCCTCAAATGCCCTCCTCAGTATGGAGGACATCGATGTCAGTGCTGTGACTGAAACATTTGTCAGGGCTACTGAGAGCACCCCAGCACTGTTGGGTCATACCCCATATCACGCGTTCAGGACCATAACCCGGACATAACACAGAAGGAGGGGGAGTCCCCATTTCCATGACGGATACACACACCTCCATGTTGGCAGAGATGCACGTAGCAGCGGGGAATATCCAGGTGCATTTAACCATGGTTAGGACTGCCCTACAGTTTGTTGCATGCTACAGACCACCATCCCAAACCCAGGATACCTGCACAGCCATCCTGAAGACACTGGTGAGTGTGAATGCTCTCACAACACCGTCATATTGGGTGACATCAACCACCCATACATAGACCGAGAACATTACCCAGGACACAACACCCTACGCCAAAGGTCCCAGGTGTTCATACACCTGACTGCTGTGGAATACCCATGCACCATGCCCACAAGGGGGGACGTATACCAGTTCTGATCATCACACATGGGGAGGATATGCTCCACACAGGATGTACATCCCTCAATGGTGATGTCAGACCGTATAGTAGATCCACTGGTAATCCGCATCCTGCACCCAACACCGGCATGGGAGACCTAAGTGACGACCTCTCCACAGCGAACCACACACGTCATACGACCGGTGTGGTACCCTACAAGGCCTCCATGCCAGTGGTAAACACAGGCCACACTGCTGAAACCCTTACAAATGCCTTCTCTGAGCACTCCCAGGGATGTCTGCACCAAGCGATCATGATAACATCAGGACCTTGTCCACCGAAGGCAGGCACATGGTCTGGTGGACCCCAGCCATTGACAAACTGTACAACAACAGTTGGAGCTAATACATGACAGAGCAATATCAGTACCAGGGAAGGCATCACTGATTAATACCGGCGTTAACATACGATCACACATACAATCATCCAAGGCTGCTTGTGGGAGTGGTACTGCAGAGGACACATAAGACAACCATAGGGCCTTCCTTAGCTGTGGTAGGGACATGGGTGGGAGCGCACAGTCATGCCCGGAATTACTCCAGAATGGTACAATGATCACTGAACCCACAGACATTGTCAACAAACCAGCGGACATGTTCCATGCACACATCTACCCCCCCAAGAGGGGATGTATCCATCCCACCAGAGTCTAGCCTCCCAAACATCTCGTATGCCCAGGAGTGATCTGATATCTGTTAAGCGGTGAACACAGCACCAATGGGACCAGATGGTGTCCCTGGCTGTGTGCTACACAACCTCATTGAGGCCCTCGCCCCACACATAAGGCCGCTGTGTCATCTTAGGCTTACTACGGGCTAGGTCCCCGCTGGATGGCATACGGCAACTGTGTTCCCACTACACCAGGGTAGTGCTCTTATGGACTGTAGACATCCCTGCCCTATCAGCTTGACAAGCCTTGTCTGCAAAGCTGTGGGGAGGTCCATACTGGAGCCCATAAGTACAGACAGTGGTGTACAGCCAATACCGGAACATACCCACATCGACTTAGTCAAGGGCAGATCCTGCCTCCCAAACCTGCTCGACCTGTCTGGAGGGGTCACTAAGGCCATTGATGGGGGTACATCGGTTTGCACAGACTACCATGACCTGGCAGGAGCGTTCAAACAACATTCCACGTGGGACTCATGGAAAGGCTCACTAGCGTACATGTGGAGACATATGTCACACAATGGTTTGCCAACTGGATGGAGGTCACACCACACAGGGTTTGTGTTCCTGGTGCCATGTCAGACTCCAAGCTGGTCTCGAGTGGAGGCCCACAGGGCTCAGTCCTGGGCCCCTTCCTGTTCGGCATTCAACCTTCCAATGTGCATGCAAACATAGGGGGATTGTGGCAGACAAGGTATGCAGATGACTGCACACCGGCCACCATACTCAACACCCCATCAGACACGGACATCCACCTGGGGCCTCATAGAAATGGATAACTGGTGCCAGAGCCATGGCCTGATGCTACATGCCAGGGAAGGTGCAGACCTACCCAGTGGGAAGGACATGTTCGCCCCGACGTAACATGTAGGTGGTAATCCATTAAACATGGTGGACGTGTTCAGGGACATGGGTACCACACCTGTCGGTAACCTCTGTCGACACTCACAATGCCAATGTGGTTGGGAAGACATTCCACTGTGGCCACCTGGTCAGGAAGGAATCACATCCACATCAGGGGAGTTCATTGTACCCCTGTACTCTTCACACATCAGACCAATGATTGCGTACAACCCCACATCTGGGATGTACCTAACCTGACACCTGCAGCACTCGGAAGGACCACAAATGTTCCACAACACAGGGATAAAGGTGCTGAGACATGTGTCATACGCTGCCCGACGAAGGGGACTCCGGCTGTATACCTTCCCAGCACGTCTGCTCTGTGGTGATCTGTGCCTGACATACACGGCCATGTCTGACCTGGGTGACATGGACATGTTCCACCTCCTAGGCTCCAAGCAAACACGGGCACAGAAGCAACTGACAGAAACCTCAACACGGACATAAATAGGACGTGCTGGGGGAACAGGGTCAATGCACAGAGACCCCCTACAACATGGAAAGGATTCCCAGCCCATGTGAAGCAGAGCCCCTGACTGACTTTGTCCAAGAGTAATCCTGACGTGTGGATGTGTGATCGTAGGTATGCGCCAGGCATCATCTCTGTGTCACTGCTGGACAGAGGGACAGTGGACCGATGGATGTGGTATCCTCATCCTAAGGGGTGGTGACAGCCACACACACTCTGGCTAGGCTTACACATGCCGTAGGGAACATAGCCTGGTATGTACATATGCACCTATGTACCTATGTAGGGGTCCATGCAGGTTGCGGGTACCTGTGGTATGCTGATATTGCCAGATGTGCCTGTGGGTACCCCACAGCTACACGTGGGGGACTGATAACAGTGCCCCCAGTAGGCACATGCAAGTACACCATAATTGGCATACAGGTTAACTGAACCAACATGGTGCTACACATGTAACCGCCACGGATACCGTGTACACAGATCAATGTATGCTGCACCTGCACTACATGGTATGTCTGCTGCATGATGTCAGTGCACGACCCACGTCACATACGTACCTGTCACCTGTCATACACAACCACTGCAACATACACATCGCGTACTATGTGGACACAGGAATCACATACACCTCTCACTATCTTGTCCACCCTGTGCATCAGAATATGTTTGCATAATCGTGCACCGATGGTGTGGATCACAGTGCTGCCACAGAGGCTTCATCATATGCACAGGGTGATATGTGTGCCAGGGGCATAGGCTGTACCAATGGATGACATCATGTGTGTGTGTAAGGGCCTGTGCATTTACTGGGCATGCCTGTGCAGAATGCATGTGGATGTGGTGGAGCCCTACAGTTGTGTCTGCTGTGTGTGGGTATGTGTGTACACAGTTCAGCCATCTGTGATGCCTACACGGGGTATACTTGGCATCCCCAGACTGTACAGTGCAGGTTGTATGGCTCACTGTGTCCGCCTGCGGCCACGTGACCTGTGCCTGCCTGGGGTCGCACGGGCACTACCGGGTGGAGGTATGGAGTGGCCACTCTCTGATGACACATGTCTGCTGGAACCGTGTCCACGCTGGGACCGTCCAGGGCCATGTCTACGTGGCCTGCTGTGTCCTGGTGTGGTTGGTGTAGCACCAGCTGCACTGCTGCTGCTACCAGCACTGTGTGAGTGGGCATGAGAGGTGGCACGCACACGTCGACCTGCACTAGGTGGTGTTGCTGGCCTATGGCCACGTGTCCTACGCCTCACCCCTACCAGGTGTTCCAGCACAGACAGCTCACGCTCGCGGATTGACATGCCTCGGTCGAGGATTCCAACCATCTCACCTAATCTCCTATCCAGAACATCGGCAAGCTGCTGTTGAGCATTCGCCAATGACTGGATGTTCTCATTTAAGGAATGGATTGCGGCCCTCTGCAGCCTCTGCCCTTCTTGGTTCTGCCGTTCGGCACATGCCTGTGCCGCCATTACAGTCTGAAACATGCGTCTGGTGATACCAGCTGCTGCACCCTGTACGGCAGGTGCATGTCTACCAGTGCTCCTCCTACGAGCAGCACCAGCCACATGCCTGTGTGGCACATCACCAGTCATTACACTGGCAACATGGTGTGTACCCGCACCTTCTGTAGCCACCACACATTCCTGCTCGGTGCCAACAGACGCTGACTGTCCTTCCTCTATGGGCAACAGTGATGTGGTATGTGTCGGCATCTGAACCATGTGCGGAGATGAAGGGGACATAGGTGGGATGTTATCCAATGGCACAGCTTCTTCCCGTGATGACCCTGCCTGTGCCTCATGCACATGGTCATCACCGCTAGTATCTGTGGGGACACTAGCATCAGATGGACCGCAGTAGGGGAATGCACCTACAGCACCTGTGAATACAAAGACATACCGTAAGTTACATTACACACACGCAGACACACACGCAGACACACACACACACGCAGAAACACACAGACACACACACACACACACACATGTGGACACACACACGCTGACATACACACACAGACACACACATGCAGACACATCATGCATGTGATATTGCAGGTGGCATGCAGCATTCCCACACCACAGCCCAGTGAATGCAGCCCAGACATTAATAGTGGTAGTATGCATACTGCCCTGGGGTGCACACTACATCAAGCAGGTGTCTTTTAGTAGGCTTTCAGTACACACATTCATGGTAGTTTGCATGCATCACCGTGATACACCGTGTGGCCACGGGCGGGTTAACAGTACACATGGCTGGCGTCACTATGTCATGTACACCGCAAACATGTGCGGTAACATGTGGACATGTGACAATGGTGTCCCACCACATGCACCACATCATAACGGATGTCACAGTGCAGTGTTATGTGTACAGGCTACAGATAGAATGCATGTGTAACAAGGATGTCTGTGCAGGTGGGGTTGGTGTGAGCTGTGTACATAGCTGTACAGTGGGGAGTACGGGCATTGTGCCACTGCATGGCAGCAGGACACAGGTATGTTTCTGTGCGATGCGTAACCTGGACGCATTGCATTGCCATGTCTGTAACACAGTCATGCTGTTCCACAGCACGTATATGGTAGACATTGGTGGCACCTCTATTGGCTGCAGACAGGCATTTCATTTGTCTGGTGTACCACATCAGATGTCCAGGGGGTCCACTACAGTTATGACCGCACTATGTGTGGACAGGGTGCAATGGTGACTACCCACTGTGGATGTACTGTGTGGCAACATGCCTGTAGGTATCACCCATGGCCATGTTTGACTGGTTCATGGACCATTGTGTGTGATGGGCATCGTGTACACATCCCTGTGGTGGCCCATGTGACATACACCCGTACTAGTCTGAGGTGTCACATTCCCGAAGGCTATGCAGACATTGTGGATGTCTGCTATGTCATGTGTAGGTCATGTCATGGTGTGACAATGTTGCGGACAGACCACCACGTGCATGGGACATGTCATGTGCCATGTCACAACGTGTGCACCCATTGCAGGGGCATAGGTCACAGTGGTAACACCTGTGTGCTGGCCAGATCACAGCTCACTATGTGGTACTATGTGCATACCGCAAAGGCATACCGATGCATACTACACATGCAGCCATTGTGGAACACCTCCACCATTGTATGCATAGCTGACTGCACATATCACACCGATGGGTTATGTGGTGTCATGCCGGTCTATACTAACGGTTGTATCTACTGTACATGGGTGGTGTGTGTGTCTGGTGGTGCAACCTGTATACCGTGACTGGGGCAGACCCAGGTGTGCATGTCATACCTGGACACATGGGGAATATCTATACACCGTATCATGCCTATTACTAGCAACAGTCTCACCTGCGACGGACCCATGTCTGTGCGACACGCCAGAGGTACCTGTATAGGGGCGACACAACAGTATACACATTATCCATTACTATTGCCATGGTAAGCACTGTGCATGTCACATCATGTACCTGTGTGTTAGCATGTGCTATGCACATGTCTGCAAACACAACATAGCATACTGTGGTATGCAGCTTGTGTGGCCATATACCTGGCATGTGTTGCTACATTATGTGGTGTACTATGACACCCACACCTACGTCAGTTATCATACAAACATGCAAGACTGACTTACCAGGCAGCTCCAGGCTCGTTGGTTGGGAGACACCCATCTCCACGATGGCAGCGAGTGTTTCTGCATGTTGTTCCCTGGGTGTCCCCAGACTGGCCTGGAGCTCCTCCATGTGTGTGAGTGGGGGCTGGGTTGGTGGCCCACCACCTGTCCCACCTTGTTGTCTGGCGATTGCGGCGGCACGCTGTTTCGCGTGCCGAATTAGGTCTGTGCAGTGTCTGCGGATCTGCTGGTAGGTGCGGTTGTTGCCGCCCACATTGTTCACCCTCCTGCGCAAATCCTGCCACACGTCATCACTCTGCTGTGCCTGTAGTGGCACATGGCTGAATAGTATGTCGTAGTTGTCGTGGAGCAACGGTATAATCACGTCATCCTCCTGTCGGCTGAAGGCAGGCAGCCGGGAACGTGGCATTATCTGTAAGACATAATGATGTTGACAGGTCACATTTACACTGCTGTATTGGCATACTGCTGGACATACGTTGCTATGACATGTATAACATCTGCACAGTAATCTCTGTGATGCATCATGGCAGTGACACAGCCAACGTGTTGCCGTCACACCATTGAGCAGTGGGTCTCATATCATATCTGTGTGTCACCTCATCACACTGTACACGCACAATGTTGATGTTAGCCTGCTGTGGACATGTGTACCTGCCTGCACCTGTGTCCATATCAGTTGGCACGTGTCCCCATGTAACAACAGTTCTACTGTTCACCTGGATGCTGTGTATATGTCACTAGGCATCCCATACGCGGCCATTATGAATGTCAGCGGTGGCACTGCACACATACACATGGACACCTGTACATGCATGTGTTGTGCCATGTACATCTACACAGCACTGTACGGGTGTTGGCCAACCTGCCACGGCTCACCTGTGTTGCACATGTGATATACATGGGACAATGTGTAACCATGTGACATTAGCAGGAAAGGTCATGCATAGCATGTGTGCACGCACGTTGTCCACAGCAACACACAGCACCTGTAACACCACAGGGTGCATCACTGCCACATTACTGCTGTGGACGGTTGATAGTGAAAGTGCCTTTTGTCCATCGCACCATGTAGGACTGTTATAGCACGTGCAGCCTTGCTGGGCAGGGCTGCATGGTATGGCAGGGTATGTCACATACATGGAACTGGGATGTGACCCACCTGGGGGGTACTGATATTGGCAGGGTAGCTGTCCATTCCATATGTCATTGCTATGTGTATATGGACATTACACATGTCTATCATCATGGTGTGGACACTGGCCTTCTGCAAGGTAGGCTGCACGCTGCTTGGTGGGGGTGTGTCTGGTGCATGCAGGTATCGCACATCCATGCATACACATTAACCCTGACAGGTGCTGTGTGCTGCGATATTGTTCAACACAGTGCTGTATGTGCCCACACACTGCTATCCCGTGCACATGGATGGTTGCCTGGCCTGACATGGGTACCACATATGTCTACATCCAGTGCCTGCTGCCATCCCCATGTCAGCTGGTGCACCGCACAGCGCCATCCCTCCCACGGGGAACGTGGTGTTGGGCACAGCATAGGTATCCATGTATGGGGACAGGGATGTTCACATAGCAGGGGCACTGATGGTATCGTCGATCTGACCATACACATATGACACACCCCTCACACATACATCCCATTCAGTATGTTGTTCGCAACACTGACACAGCTATACTGCTAGGCCGGGGACATTCCCAGACGTACATACACAGATGCGTGCACATCTGTCTGTGGCATGGGCTAAACTATTGGTGTGGTTCGGCACATAACGTGTTTGGGTGTGGCTGGCGCAGACCTACTGTGCACATGTCTACACAGTAAGCCTGTTCTACAGTAGCCAGTGGTGATGTGCTGTGCACATATCAAATCTGCACATTGTGTTGGTGTCTGTCTGTCCACGGACCAGTGGTGGGACACACAGGGGTATTGGTGAACATATATGCATGCCACCCTGTACTGCTGTACTGCTAGCTTCTCGGGTGCTAATGTGTCATAGACATGCACACCGTACCTGAACAGGTGGTAGTGGGTTGCCACCCGTACCCATCTCCTCTTGTGGGTTGCTATCATCCAACACCCTCTTTGTATTGTATGTTCAGGCTATGCCCCTGTGTGGGGCATGTGGGCATGCAATGCAGTACTGCGTGCCTTTGCACCCATCGCAGAACATGTCACACAGGTACACTGGCAGCCGTACACTTCACAGCCTGATGATGGCACAACACATGTTGTACACACGTAACACATATCCTGTGGGACATGGTCAAATGTACAGGCATGTCCAACAGTCACGTACCACTGCTACTCCTACATGACGGCTATGCAGAACATGTGGCGGTACAGCAACTGTCACATGTACACGTGCAATGCCCCCCTACCTACATGGCGTAGTACTGCCTGTGGGGCATATGCATCTGCATCCATGCTATGGCCATAGATGACAGTTGTACATCGATATGTGCAACATACCTCATTTGGTGTTCTCATGTGTGCACGTTCAACATGTCTACGCATTGTTTGTGTCTGTCACACAGTCATTGTTGTACATGGTTTACATGCCAGCCATGGTGTACTGTGTGTGATTCCAGGTACTTCATTGGGATAGCAGCATTGTACATTATCATGGCGTATTCCAGCCATCACATAGCCGTCCTAGCTGACACTGTTATCCAGCCAGTAGGAGGTGTTCCTCCATCTGCGCATATGTCACACAGTACGAGGGCGGCTGACACCCATTCTGGGGACAGGGTTCTGACCGCTGTGGATTTGTGTGATGCTGTCGACGACCATGACTGCACCTGATGGTCACATCTGGATGTGTAACATTCACAACACACACCTACCTTCACGTAGCAACACATCATCCACAACAATGGACATTCCTGCCAGAACACTGTGTGCAGTATGTCTGTATGACCACTGCAGGCACCACTGGTGGCCCCCAGCATGGCAGCCAACAGCACCAGTGTATATCCCGTGTGACCATGGGTTACACCATTCACAACACACCTGTCTCAGATGACCCTGTTGTGGATCACAGTGCAGTTCCACACATCATGTTACACTATACATCATGCACTGCTATGTTGCGGACGTGTGAACAGCTGTGCAACTCAACATATGCACACATGACACATCACCTGGTACAACATGTCTGTCTTACCACACATTATTGTGACCACCCTGTGATGGCATTGTACAGGCTACGTGGACTGGGACATGTGATGGCTCAAAGGTATATTCACCCTCCGGGTGTGTGTCTAGCCAAGTGTACAGTAGGCAGTGGTCTGAACACAGGGATACTGTACATTGGCCCACTCTGTCACTGCGACTGTTGACTATGCTCATACTGTACTTATACAGGCATGTGGTATCTGACCATTATGACAGTCGTGGTCGACCACACTACTGTGGCACACATGACCTGCGGACATCTGCCTAGGGTGTGGAGCCCACATGTACATCTTCACATGCTATGCTGCCTCTGCGGTGGTGTCACATGTCTGTCCCAGCAGGGCTGTAACAGGCAGGCATGGCATGCGGTAATGTGGGACAATGCTTGCACCTTCCACTGTGCTGCACACAAGCAAGGCACGCACACTAGTGCACGCCTCACATTTATCTGTGGTACCTGGGACCTGCCTCCATGCTCTGCACAGCACACCTGCAAGTCCAGATTGTACACGGATCATACCTCCCAGGCACATACCTGGACTGCAATACACACAGGTGAGGGGATCCCACATCACACAATGTTTTGCACACATACTGTATATTTTCCGAACACAATGCATCGTAGGTGCTCCATGTTCGGATACCCATGTTTGTGACCACTAGACACATTGTAACACGCAACAGAGATTACACTGTACACCACAGGTTACATGCTGGCTGTGTTGTCATACTGTACATTGCACCTCGGACAGCTGCTACTGCCATGTGCTGACAGCAACCCACACTTCCCTAGTATGGACTCCCATGTACCCACACATGCTTGGCCATGCACTCCACCTAGCTGGGTGACACATTACACAGCACATACCATACCTACACTACCCTCAGCATGCACAATACCTCCATGTGTCTGCTGTGTTAAACCTGGGGATATCCCCCCTCTGGTAGATGAACATATATGCTTCACGGCCCTGCTAGCCACACCCTGGACACACACCCATCGCAGCATACATGGTACATGTGCTCTACAGCCGGTACTACTGACGTCTGCTGGCGGGGTTGTTAATGGCATGGCACCCTGGCAGATGGACAGTGTACGTGACTATGCTGACACATATCACAGTGCACTTCCGCAACATGTACGCAATGGTAGGGACCATGCTATTCCACACAGAGACATGGCGGTACTGGCCTTTTCACAGACGCCACGGTGGTAGTCATGTTCCATGCACATCTGCTGTATGGGCACATGTGCAGGCTGTTGCATGGTGGGTATATTCACATGTGTGGGGTGCATCACTTGACAGCCGTGGTGGGTCCTCGTGGTCCATCACATGCTCCAAGGCTAGCTACCTACACATGACTGCCGCACATTGCAGTGTGGGCCCTCAGGCAATGTGGTGGTATGTCTGTGTTGTTTGGCTACATCCACATTCGATGTCACATACAACAGTCACCCAGGCATTGCTGACTGAGATAATGTTGGCAACATGCCAGGCAATGGTGTACCTGCCAACAATACACACTCTCACTCACTACATGGTTGCAATCCATACATGGACATTGCAGTGTCCCTGTGGACACATACATGGTACTGCCATGCACACGTTATGTCCTAAGACACTGTCCCAATGTCACCTTCCGATCTCCCTAGCTGTTATGTCCCGCCAACCTGTTTGGTATGTGTCTCCACACCAGCCCACTGACGTAACTGCTAGCCTGTCGTTGGACATTGTGTACCTTGACCACCACACTACCGCATCTATCGCACTACACATGGGTGGTACTGCATTGCACGTGTGAACTGCATTCGTACACCCATGACTGGACCATTCAGTATGGCACTGGGGCACATCCTCACATACGTGCTTCACACACTCATTCATGACCTCCATGCCTTTACTGGCACCCTTGTTGGGCTTCTGTGTGCCACAGCACACCACATACACATGCTGACCACCTGTCATACCATTGCATGGGTGGTTGGTGTGGTACAGAGGGTAACAGATCAGACATTGTCCCCACATTGCCCTTCAGCACCATTCCACATTCTGGTATTGGCAATGTACACATCCACCGTCACATCATACCCTGTGTCTCAGGATGTTAGGCTATATGACTCCTGGACAGGACACACAGTGGTGCAAGCATATCATGCTACCTACTACATGTCAGGTACATGTGGCATTACACAGTCCTCAGTCATGGTGCCCCTCATGTTCACTATTTGCTTACATACACAACATGCTGTCACAGAGTACTGTCCATGCCTAGATATCCCACATCTACATACCTGGCACCATTGTAGTTCCACCAGCTCATACTGATAACAACCGTACAGGTGTAGGTGTGGCAGATACATTGTGTGGGTGTCATTGCGTCAGGATGCATCACACATGGTGCATGCACATCACCTTTGCATAGCAACAGTCATCCACTGGGTATCACATGGATACTGCCCCCATACATGCATATCACATTGTACATGGTTGCTGTACACACACATGCCCCAAATGGTGCTGTGGTTGCCGTATTCCACTGTGGCATGGGTACACATCTGCAGGGCCACACATATCTGTACTGTGTGTGTTGCTGGTACATAGGTAGCCATTGTACCTGTGCCATACACACATCTACACATGGGCAGGGTTACAATAACACATTTGTGGTGTACCTTCCACAACGGTTACGACTTTACATGGCACAGCATTATCATGCCATGATGTGTACCAGGCTCAGACAGTTTACATATGCGGATGACAGACGGGGAACACATCTGTACTCATCTGCATACCACATACACAGGGGTGTCATCTACTCTGACATGGGCCATGTCCTCCGCATTACTGATGCATGTAGTACTCATACATGGCAATTGCAGTGGGCGGGGTGAATGGAGCACTCCTGCATATGTGCACACATGCCACATTGCATGGCCTGGGCTTCTGTGTTACTTCCGCAGACACAACACACACCATGCTGTGGAACATAGGTCCTGTGCACATCCCACAGGGACACACTGTGGCACTGTTCATGTGATAGCTCCCTTGCTGATAGGGTGACACATAGTCATGGTACCACCACAGCAGCAGTACTGTGTAGACATGCAGTTGACATCCACCTCTGCTGTTCAGTGGACACTACCATGGGGAGGTGACACTACTGTGTACACTGCACATGTGTTTACATGGACCTGACGGACTTCATTGTTGCACACATTGCACCTGCTACAGATCGTTTGGACATGGTTACTTGGTGTTCCTTCCATTTCGGGTGGCTATTCTGCTACTACTCTGTCCCATATGTACAGGCCATACGTATCTTGTTAGTGTACATACCAATAGGCCATAACTCCATTATGCATGATATGCCTGTGATACTGTGTATGATGTCTGTCATATCCACCATGACAGCTTTACATTACACATACTTGACATAGTAACCCCTACTGCGAGGCATACGTGCACGTCGTGCGCATTACGTATGACATCGACGGTATATGCCCATACACATGTGTGCTGTGACAGTATACATACATGTCCTATCCCCTGCTGTGGCACTTCCTTGTTGGACATCCACTGCCAGCATCGGCGTGGGGGGTGGCATTGTTCTGTGTTATGCCCCCCTGTGGCAGCCCTTGTGTTATCCCGGCTGTGTACATGATGTCCCACTGCTGTGCACACGGTGTCCACAGTCGTTGGTATGCTCAGCGGGATAGCACTACATAACCACCTTTCACCACTCTCTGCTTTATGGACAAGTATCCTTACTTACAAACACCGTTCACATACAGTGCAGCTTCGTCATACACATCATGCGTTACACACCAGTACATCTCGTGGGTTCTACATACCTTTACTGTGTTTCCTTCCGTTTTCTGTTGCGTGTCTCGCTATTGCGTTGTCTCTCACTCGATCTGTTTTTGATTTGTGGTTCGGTATGAGCATACGGTTTGAATATCCTAGGAGTCATCCTTATATCCATCGTCACCTGCGACATGTGGGTTCATCACACCAATAGCTGTTCCTCGGTGTGTACTTGTGCGCATATCACCTGTGCATCTACTCCATTCGTACAGTACGCGTCGTAACTAGGGAATGGTTCATTCCTCGCCTGGGCGTTGGTTATTTGCACTACCTTCGTGGAGATGGTCTGTATTGTGTTATGTTATGTGTGACTGCAGCCGCTATGTGTGGCGTCAGGTACATTTCGCAGTGGTGTTAGCCGTGGATTGTGTGTGTTGGGTATGGTATTATGTTCGACATGTGGGTGTCCCTGTCCTGGTGGCGTCTGTCGATGGCGTTTTGCATTCAGATGTGTAACATAGCTGTTGTATTCCTTTAAACAACGGATGCAGGTATGCATCCGCTGCTGATAGTGTTTCCCACGCGAGATGTTGCGGTTATGCTGCTGTCATTGACTGCCTGTATATTTGTGCGGCTATTGCGGCTTGTATCCCTTTGATATGTGCGATGGGGAATATCGGAGGTTGTGGGTGACGGGTATGGGTTGTGGGCCTTGCATTTCTACATACACGGTATGCTTGTGTGTGTGCTCCATCCCTGCCTGGGGAGCTGGCAGTTACCTGTCTGTTGTTCTGGGAGTGTAGGTTGTGTTGATGTCGTCTGGTGTCGGTATCGCCTGCATGTGTGCTTCCTGCATGTATTCCTCCATCACATCGGTTGTATATCTGCGGTTGTTCGTACGTGCCGATTATCCCTTGGCATTTTGTCCCGGATATTTACAGTCATTGTGGTCCTGTACTTGGGACGGCCTGTATGCTAATGGTTGCCACCTATTCGGGTGGCGATTGCTTGTTTGACACTCGTAGAATACACAGCGGTGTTTACGGGCCGATACGTAGCCACGATCAGTACCGGGGTAGCACATGCGTATTTCCGCGGTACAGGACTATTGCTGTGTAACGTTGCCGACGTATCGTTTTGCAATTAACATATCGGTGTCATACATACGGTCATGATTTGTACATATGTCCTTTGCATTTCATGTTGGCTATATTCCTGTGGTACATTCTGGGACATTTTCACTTTGCATCGTTTTACGTCGCCACGCGCCTAGCCAGGGAGGGGCTCTCAGTACTACTTTGGGGGTACTGCTGTACATACGCCTGTGGTTCCTATACTGTATGCCTACACATGTTGTTCCACTCCGCCTGTCACATGGCACCAACATACACATTTTACAGTGGCACACACATTACACTCGCACAGCGGAACACACGACACCCTCACCGCACACATACACATACTGCGGCTGTCACAGGGACGGTTGCACACAGTACCTGCGTGGCCCGCATCACCGGCGGCGGTGTCTACCTCCACCCTCATATCCTCATAATATTACCCGCACATGTACTGTTACTGTACCATGGCCTGGCGATCATCCCGACTCGCGATTATGCATTTAGGTGGGTTGACCTTTCCATGGGTGGCGTTTCCTGTTCTGTCAACCCTCCCGGATACTCAGGTTGTCGTTCACTATGTTTACTATGTACAGATATCGCGTCTTACTTCTCTGTCACCTTGCATCCCTCTGATTCCCTGTCTTACCTGTTGTACTTTATATATGTGTATGTGTACATGTATTTCTATGTGTGTAATGATATCTATCTCCATATCTGTATATGCACATATGTACATGTCTATATGTATACACCTTGCGTGACGTGGCAGCATACAGCAATGCCATCTGCTGTAGGACCCGCGTATGGTTAAGGTGTTGGCGTTCCATGCTCCGCTGGCTGTTGGGTGTGCAGTGTTTGGGTGCTGCCTATGTTGGAGTCACACAAGGGACCACCCATACGGTACACATTACGGGTGGCCATGTTTGTGTGCCGTCCATTTCACTGTGTGTGCAGGTAGGGAGGTGTCAGTCCATGGGGCCTACGCTGTCAGAGTATGTGCTATACGTTCCCTCTTTGCCAGGGCATAGGCATATTGGGTACGCCTCCGTCTGCCTACTGGGGCTGGCACAGTGTGTTCATGGTGCTGAACACTCTGTGCCTGTGCTTGCCTTGGCAGTTGTGGTGGGCTTTGTGGCCCTTCACCATTATGTCCCTGCAGCAGCTGTTTCCACAGGATCATATTATGTAGCATGGCACATACTATGAATATGTGGGCACATGTGCCTGGAGAGTACTGCAGGGCTCCACCGGATGTATCCAAGCACCGGAACCGTGATTTCAGCATCCCAAACACACGCTCTATGATTATTCTGGTTTGTGCGTGTGCCTCATTATGGCGTTCTTGCATGTGTGTGTGTGCATTTCTGATGGGAGTCATCATTCTCGGCTCCAGTGCATAGCCAGCATCCCCCACAAGGTGGCCTTGTGTGATGTCCCCCCTGGTGAATACCTGCTACAGCTGTGAGGCATGCCAGATATGGGAGTCGTGGTAGCTTCCAGGGCTGCCAGCACACACATCCATGATAATGCCCTGCGCATTGCACACAACCTGGCAATTGATGGAGGGGAATCCCTTGCAGTTTATGTAGCGTCTACCCTGCTCCCCAGGTGGTGACTTGATTTGTATGTGCGTACAGTCTATCGCACCCAGTACCTCCGGGTATTGTGCCACACGGTGGAAGTGGCGCATATTGCTAGCCAACTCCTCCTGAGATCTGGGGAAGTATATATACTCATGGGCATGTCATAACATGGCATCCAAAAACTGGTGTAGTACCCTGGATGCTGATGCCTGTAAGATGCCCATTATATCCCCGGTTGGCCTTTGAAAGGTACCTGTAGCCAGTATTCGCAAGCTTACACATACCTTTGTGTCCACTGGGATGGGCTCCCCTCTGTTGTTTCTTGTTCTCAGGCGTGGCCGGCACAGCTCCGCTATTTGCTGTAACGTGTCCCTGTCCACCCTGTAACGCTCTACTATCTCCAGGTCTTGTAGCCCCTGGTAGGTTACCCTTGGTCTGAACACTCTCCTTCTCCTCTGAGGCCTACGGTAGTTGTCGGCACTCTCCTCCGCAACTCTGTCTGTCTCTGACACATGCTGATGTATCACGGCCACGGCGGCACCCAACATATACATTTTAAAAGTTCCCCGTGTGTTTACACCTAGAGTGCGGCGTTTGGGAATACGCGGCTGTGTGTTGTGTGCATTCACACTTTATACTGTTGTGCTGTACACCCGGTGATGTCATAGGGTGTGTCTGTGCAGCCGTATCTGTGGATTATCTTCCGTGTTTTACCGTTGGCACTGCAACGCTGTTGCCTTTGGTGTTGCATTACACTTGCCTGCATTGGTTTAGCTTTACACCTTACCTTACTGTTTCTGCACATTGCGCATACTATTGTCTGGATTGCATCCTGCAGAGCCCTGTCATGTGTCGTTTCTGGGACATGGCATATCATGCATTTTGTCTGCTGCCGCCGTTAAGCTACCTCTCTACTTGGCTGTGCTGTATCGGTTCTTCACTCTTTGCATTCTGCTACCTCCCCTACTTTCTTTGCATTCATATGCCTCCCCTATCCTGTTTTGCGGGTTTCTGCATGCAGACTTGTCAGCTGCTGCCAATTGGCCTTCGTGGGTTGATTGGTGTTGATTGCTCATTACGACTCCAATTACACTGCTTCCGCATTTCCTCATATTCTCCGCATCACCTTCCTGTATCCGTTGTTGTTGACGGGGCGGCCGTCACATGACTTGGTTAGGGGAACGTCGTCATCCTCGTGCACATGCATCTCTGCGCGCATTGTGTGCTCTCAGCGCAACTATTTCCCCACACGCCGGTCCTGCTGCTGTGATGTGCATTGTACAGCCCATGTTTGCTGAGCTCCAATGTGCTTCCTCCTACAGTGGCACCCCTCTGCGGTTGACATGTATTCCCTCTGGGCCACTCCTCGGTGTATTACCGCTGTGCCGTTTGGTGCAGCCTTACGCCGGCGGGGGTTTTGCGATTCAGTATTATCTGCCTCATTTGCATGGCATTGACTACTAATTCATAGTTACGGCGCCGAACACTGCCGCCACTCCTTGGCAACCCTTGCGCCGTGGTTGTGGCTTTCCATGCATACTATGGTGTATTGTGGCTGTGAAGCTGATGTGTATTATACTGCTCTTTTATGACATTGTCATATTATTTCATTGTTTCACACCTTCCGCGGACATGTCCTGGGGTTCTGCTGTGGTTTCTGCGGACATACCATTTATGTCATTATTTACATTTTGTGCATGTTTTCTTTTGACATTCTCGGTGTCTTTCGCCATTGGCATATTGCAACAGTATGATACCTGACGTTGACAGCCTTCCGTTACTCCTATGTCATGTTTGGGTATATGTAAACCGTTTTTTTTGGTTTACATTGCCGTGCCCTTATGCTACGCCTGCGCCACTTCGTGGATCGCTATATGCCTTCATTTGCATGGTGCAACACCGCACATGGGGTGTTTAACATACCTACACCGGAGGCGGCGCAACTCAGGCGCACGCCGGTAGTGCACGTGGAATCGGATCGTACCTGAATCGCTCGGCGGCCATATCTGGCATTGTAGCGCCTACGCTATGCGTGCGCCTGGCACACGGTTCATGAATCCCGGGGACTACCCTTACATTATTCTGAGAGGAAAACAAAAGTAAATGTAAATATAAAATGAAATAAACATTTTGAAACTCTTGCCTGGTGTTTGTCCCATTCCAGAGTTCCATCGACCTAGGAAAGCCATCTATCTACTTCTGCTCTGAGGTTATGGTTCATTTAATTTTTTTCCCAACCCCTGTGAAATTCAGAGCATTACTGGGAGGAAACAACGATCATCTCCAACTAATGGATACCTTTAAAAAATACTGCAACCTCTAATACTCAAACTCCAAATAAGAACCAAGATGACATTTTGTAAATAACCGGTGGCTGGAAGAAAACAAATCGAGTTATCCTATGCATGTAATTTACTGTTCATATTCTGCTATTTTGCTGAACAATTACAGAACCAAAGTACTTTACAGATCAAATCACATCAAGAAATGACTATATTTTCTCCAGCTACCTGTTTTAAGGAAAGCAAATAAGATGAACATTTTTTTGATAAAGCGTCTTATATCATTAATCTTTGTGAACACTTTACTAGCTGATATATTTTACTTTTACTGACATATATTATACTTCTTACACTTAGAATAAAAGTGCAGTTATCTATAACTTCTTATTATTACTCAAACTAAACATTCTTTATAGTCATATATAATATCAAAAAAAAAAAAAAAAATATATATATATATATATATATATATATATATATATATATATATATATATATTGCATTATTACTGTTAAAATTGCAACTGCCAGATATATTTTAACCCTTCTAATCTGGTCATTGGTAAAATCTACTATCTATACAAAACAAATCTAATCTTTTTAGATGCAAATGCTTTATGAGTTACATAACATCAAAGGTGGGTTAATTGTACTGAGCCTATTGCACTGTGATGCTTTCAAGAACACTATTCTTGGTATTACACAGCTACACTGCTTCTTTATTGTTCATGAATATATAAATAAATATATATATATATATATATATATATATATATATATATATATATATATAGCTACACCTACAGATAACTATTATCCCACAAGATGAAACTGCAGCTACTCTTGCAATGTACTACTGCACTGTTAATAGCTCAATAACATCATGCTAGTATCAGATTTTCTAATCCCATGATGCTCCTATTTTGTCTTCTAATGCAATCTCCAGAGTTATAATAATTTAGGAAACCAATCCCTGCCTTCATTGCATTTTACTATTAAGAATGCCATTAACTCAGTATTTTCTCGCTCTAAGCAAACTCATACCAAAGGAGTAGCTGAAGTAGGAGTAGCATAATGATTGTTGGTACTTGGAATTATTGTATATGGCGGATTTCTATCTCCCTGCAACCTCATAGCAATGCATTATGCACAATTCACACTTACAACCCTTCCATTCACCAATATATCTTTATTTTACCCCAGGGAGATAAGTGGTTAGGCACCAACACTATGTTTCTCAATTACTAATTTAATAGTTCATAACAAAGTTAATATTATCATAAATCTCAATTTTTACTCAAAGAATATACTCAAAAAGTTATACTGACCTTATATAACTATAGAATGATTACAACTGACTCCTGGAATGCCAGTGGTCTTCATGATAAAAAAAAAATTGAACCTGGTTGTGCATCTATTATATCAGAGTAAATCAAACATTATTTACCTGCAAGAAACCCACTTAACCAACAACCAATGTAAAAAAGATAGGGCAAGAAATTGGATTAAGCAAATTATATCAGCTGGTAACAACTCCACTTCAAAAGGCACTGCCATTATAATTAAAAAAATCTTTCAGAGGAGAAATCATAAGTAGCAAGTCTGGCACAAATGGCTGTTGGTGTTACTTTCCCTGCTCCTACCCCCATTTAAACAACCATATCCTATCTCCCAATATATATGGCCCCTGTTCTAACCAAATCTTCTTTATTTATGACATCTACAATCTACTACTAAAATTCTCTAACCATTACCTTATTATTGGGGGTGATTGGAATGCCCTTGCTAATCCTCTAAATGATAGCTCAAACAAAATTAGAAAACAGTCACCCCAAGTCACCTTAATATTACAGGAACTCATAAAGAACTTCAACCTAGTAGACCCATACTTAATTTATGATCATGACAGATCAGCAAATAAGTACACATATTTTTTCCGCTTCACACAAAGTCTGGTCTAGAATTGATTTCTTTCTAGTGTCACCTACCTTTTCTAAACAAATTCTCAGATATGAACTAGAAGTGAGAACAATTTTGGATCATTCCAAAATCTCACTAACTATTAATCCAACCTACTATAATAATATTAGGGGTGGATCTGTAAATTGTTCACTAAATATCCATCTATTAAAAAAGAAAAAAGTAATAGAAGAAATCAATTTGATCCTGTCCCAACTAGAACATGACCTATCCTCCAGCAATATACCATATGATATACTACGGGCTGCTAATAAAGCTGTCATTAGAGGGGTTCTAATCCACAAAGCATCTATTTACAAAAAACAAGAACATGAGCAAAAACTATTACTTGAGAACCAATTAAAAGAAACAGAACTACAGCTATAAATTAAGTACCCCTCTGATGTAGCAGATAAAATGTGTGATATTCAAAAAGTACTATATGCACTTCATCTACAGAAACAATCTCTAACTGAATTAAAACTTCTTTACAGATACTCTGAATGGGCCCAGGTCCCCTTCCCAAAACATATCAGGCAAAACTCTTTACATCCATTCAAATATTAGTAACTCCTTTGCTGAAATATACAATTTATTTATTTATTTATTTATTTATTTATTTATTTACATTTGTTGACCGGGAGTGTCCGACTGGACGTAGGTCCATTTTCAGCGAAGGCCGGGGGAGAAAAGCTCCACAGTTAAAATATACAAACGGTAGTTATATTGGATTTACATAGCAATTAACAATTTGATTAACATAGCAATTAACAATTACAAACATAGTTACAGATGAAGAACATAATACATCAGTAGACAACTAGAATCTTTATTATCTGCAAAGTACATAACAGACATTAACGATTGTTACAATAAGAAGTTCCTGTTGTATAATAAATAGTAGGCTTATGAGCATCCAAGCTTGCTATAATCAAGGTAGTTAATGGGGTAGAAAGAAAGGTAGTGGGCGGATGGGGTGGGTGATATTAGAGTGGGAGTTGCAAGGGCATAGCCAGCATGTTTTTAGGTGCGCTTTTAGTAAAGTTTTGAAGTGGGTGCATGATGGTGCGGAGGTAATTGTGGGTGGGAGGGAGTTCCATAATTTGGCTATGGTGCAAGAGAATAGTGCTTCACCAGCAGAGTTATTGGCTTCAGTGATCTGCAAGTGATTTTTGTTGCTGGATCTTAGTGGTTTGGTGGTGCAATAGGGTTGGAGTAGATTCTGGAGGGATGGGACATTTAGTGGATGGTTTACTAGTTTGTGGGCGAGTGTGAGTTGATACCATTGAAGGAGGTGAGGGAGTTCAAGCCAGCCCAGTTCAGCAAGTAAGAGACAGTGGTGACTACGGTAGGATGCCCCTGTGGCAAATTTGGCGATTTTGTTGTAGCAGGTCTCTAGCTTGTTTAGATCGCATTGCCTTAGGCTGGTATATATTGGAGAGGCATAAAGTAGGGTGGAGATAAGGTGGAATTTGCTACTGAAATCGTTGTTGCTTTGGTGAGAAGTTGCTTATTTCTGTATAATGTTCCTAGTTTTTTGTGGACTTTTTTTATGGTCATGGATATGTGAATGTCAAATTTTAGTTTATTGTCTATTTCCACTCCTAGCAATTTGGTGTGTTCTGTTGGGTGTATAGTGGTGTTGTCTTTTGCTGTGATGTTAAAGTGAGAGTTGTTTTGAGTATGTTTGGTAGGTTGGAAGATGAGTAGTTTAGTTTTGTTTGGGGTGAGTATTAATTGGGCATCGGATAACCATGTTTCAACAGAGGAAAAGGCTTCCTGTGTGACTTTTTGCAGTTTGGGTGGGGACAGGCTGAGCAGATGATGGTTGAGTCATCTGTGTATTGTATGAGTGTGCCATGTTTGGTGGCAGAGGCTAGATTATTGGTGAAAATAGAGAAGAGTAGGGGTCCAAGGATGGATCCTTGGGGAATCCCTATAGAGACAGGTAGTTGGGGAGATATGTCATTCTACCATACAATGGATTGTTTGTGGTCAGAGAGGTAACTCTGAATCCAGTTGGTGACTGATTGAGAGAAGGATAGGTTACTGAGGACAGAGATGAGTTGTTTGTGTGGGACCATGTCAAATGCTTTAGATAGGTCTAGGAAAGTAGCAGAGGAGAGATAGCCATTGTTTTAATGCTGAAGGATATTGTTAGTAAAGGAGAGTAAGGCAGTGGTGGTGCTATGGTTTGGTCGGAAACCATGCTGAGTATTGGAAAGGAGGTTGTTAGTAAGGAGGTAGTCTGAGACCTGAGTGAATGCATCTCTCTAGTATTTTGGAGAGTGGAGAGAGAATAGCTATGTGGTGGTAATTATTTAGTTCTGTGGAGGGGCCGCCTTTGTGGAGGGGAATTATATGTGATACTTTCCATAGTGTGGGAACATAACTTTCTGACAGAGATCGGTTAATCAAGATGGATACTGGGTAGACCAGAGCATCAACTGTGATTTGTAAGTATTCACTTGGGAGGTTGTCAATGCTAATTTGGTGGGCTTAAGTTTAGTTAAGAGTTTTTTTATGTTGGAGGTAAGTACAGGAGAAAAAGAGAAGGCAGTGGGGAGATTACTAGTTGAAGATGTGGATTGGAGGGGATGGGGGTTGTGTTGTTTAGCTAGTGATAGTATGGTTTGTGTGAAGTGTGTGTTGAATGAGGTAGCAATATTTTTGGAGGAGTGAGGGATGTTAGGAGGAGGGGTACTAACTTTACCTGGGTAGAGGAATGAGTTTATGGAGGACCAGAATTGTTTGGGGTTGTGTTGGGTGGAGTCTAGGACAGACTGGCAGTATTGGAATTTGTCCTGTTTTATTAGCTTTTTGACTCTATTGTGTAGTTCTAGGAATTTCTTTCTAGTTGAGGGGGTTTTGGTTTTGCACCAGTGCTCTCAGGCTTTATCCGTTTTTCATTTCTGACTTCGTGGTTTTCTGTAACCATGGGGAGGGTTGTGCTTTGATTCTGGAAAGTCTTATGAGGGCATGGTAATTATAGGTTCATAGGTTAGTACTAGGCTAATTGCCCCTTGTGGGCCATTTTAAACCTAGCCAATTACCCCATGTGAGAATCAAACCCTGCACCTTCTGTTTGCCAGGTAAACACCTTCACCATTATGCCATCCTCCCACCACCATTAAGGTTGCTCAGGAAGGTAGTATTAAAAAATTCAACTGTGTCATCAAGACTGAGGTACTTTAGAGGATGCCAGTTACATTCTTTGAGGGATGAGATGAATTTGAGTGTGTTAAAGTTTAGTTTTTTTACGTATTTGACAGTAAATGACCGGTTTAGCTTAGCTTGGTATAGGTATTTTTTGAGTAGGAATGTTGGGGAGTGATCACTGAGGCTATCTGATAAGCAGCCTGTTATATATGACTGGGGGCTCTTACTGACTGGTATCCAATCTAGGGTAGTGTGCTTGTTGGAGTTTTTATTTATCCTGGTTGGTGAATGGACTAGTTGGGTGAAGCCATGAAGGTTTACATGATGGGTTGGATGGTTGCCAGAACAGGATTGCCAGTCAATATTGAAATCACCCAAAATTAAAGTTTCATGGGGGAGATGGTGGGTAGACCAGCTGAGGAGGTTTTCTAGTGGAGGGATGTTTTGGCCAGGTGGGAAGTAACATCCAATTATGTTGATGGTTTTATTTTGGTTTATTTTGAGGTTGGTATATATTATTTCTTCATTGCCCTATTTGTGGAACTGATGATTTTAAGATCTGGATGTTTAGATGCTGTTTAAATATTATAGCTACACTGCCTCCTTTCTTGTTTATAATACAATAATATAGTACAATAATATTAACAACCCCCAAAAACAACTGCATTCTGACGTATTTGAAAATTTCTTAAAAAAATACACTTTCCCCATTTAAACGATGAGCAACACAATCTCTTAGCTAGTCCTTTCACATCTGATGAAATCCAGCTAGCAATAAAAAACTAAAAATAAACAAAGTGCCAGTCCCGGATGATTTCATTGCTGAATTTTACAAAAAATTTAGCCCACAACTAGTCAAAATCCTGCTCAAATTATACGCCATGGAATTTCAGGTAAATATATAAACAACTCAAAAACAATCCTGTGACTTAAGCCATACTCTGACAAAACAAATCCTCTTAGCTATAGACCCATCACACTCATATATTTAGACATCAAAATTCTAACCTCAATATTAGCTTGCCGGATGCAAAAAGTCCTAACAACAATAATTCCTCTAAGCAACTAGGGTTCATGCAGCAAAGGCAGTCATGTGATAGCACTCTCATGCTAGATACCATAATGATCCTACTAGCAAAAGATAAGCACCCAAGATATGCTCTAACAATTGATGCCACCAAAGCCTTCAAAAATGTTGATTTCACCTTCTTATTCCTAACTATGCCATACTTTAATTTCCCCTAGACCTTCATATGTTTTATAAAAATGCTTTATAAAATGCCACTAGCACTCTCTATATTAACAAAACACTATCTCAACCCACTAAAATAACCAATGGAACCAAACAAGGCTGTCCCCTTTCACCTTATCTATTCAATCTCTACCTTGAACCCTTTTGGTTCTCATAGCTCAAAAAGACTATTATCACATTCCCAAAGTCTACAATACTGAATTAAAATACTCACCCTTTGCGGATGATCTAAATATTTATTTTGAGTTACCAAATGCTGACTTACACAAAATTCTAAATTCAATTAATTGCTTTTCAAATATAGCAAACTACAAAATGAATTCCTCAAAATCTTCTGTTTTTCCCTTAAATCCTTATAATCACATAGAACCCTACTTCCCCTCTACTGAAATACTAGTCAACTATACACTAAAATACCTGGGTATAAAGTTTGCCCACACCCACAAAGATCTGATGAAGGCAAATCTTCAAAGAACATGGGAACAGGTGGAAAAAGACATGTCAAGATGGAAAAATATCAATCCATCATTCTTATCGAAATCAATGATCATTAAAATGAATACTTTACCCAGAATCTTATTTCACCTAAACTCTATCAACTTAAACATCCCCAAAAATTTCTTTAGCAAAATGGAAACTGCCCTCTCTAAATGTATTTGGTTCCCCAAAACAACAAGAATATGCTACAGGAAGCTCATACTCCCAAAAGAAAAAAGAGGATTGGGCCTCCCTGACTTCAACCTATATTATCACATAATAAATGCTAGCTATCTAATTCAAATAGCTAATTATGATCTAGCTTATAAGACTCTGGTATAACCAGCTAAGTTCTCTTAACTTTAATCCCAAATCCATTCCTTTCCTTCAACCAAAAAACAACCTTGTAAACAAAATTCATCCCATAATCAAAAATAAAACGATCATCTTTCAATCCTCAATTGCATTTATACATTTACAAAACACTCTTGAATTTTTACAGCCCATACACCTAAATGCTAACTTGAAAATTAACAGCAAAATGATTGACCTTAACAATTCAAAAATATAATGGCCTGGCAAATATACCAACCCAAAAATATGAATATAGATGAATTAAGATCCCAACTAGGTGTACCATGGAATTCTGACACCATACTTAAACAACTGAAGTCGCTAATAAAAATAAAATATTCAAGCACCAAAATAGATGAACAAGAGATTAAAACAACCCAAACAATCATTAAAACCTTATCTTTTAGAACCAAAGGGATCTCCTAAACTAATATCAGGAATTAAATATCAGTCTTCACTGCTCTATTCTAAATATTGGGAAGGCATAAATAAAAATATCTCAGTCAAACAAAAGCATGAAGCCATACTAATCACTTTGAATTTAACTCCTTTTAAGAATTTAATTTCCACACAACTCATGATAAACAATTCATACTATACCCAAACCATTCTTAACAAATATGGCCATAAAAAAGATCTAGCCTGCCCATTTTGCTCCTTTGTCAATGTGGACATTCTCCTTATTTTTTGGAGTTGTAAGAACATTTACAAATTATGGTGCTCTCTTAGAACACAACTTGAAAATATGGGGTATGAAAAGATCACATTTTCATGGGAAACTACAATTCTTCATGTAACTCCCAAATTGATCACAGGTATTTGTAAACATGTCCTAATCTCATGTGCCCTGCTTAAATATTTTATAGCAAAAAATTGGTTAAATAAATCTATACTCTCCTGTGAAAATTTCAGAGTAATGGCAAAAAAATACATATCTTCACATAAATTGTTAACAAAAAGCATTAAAAGAAGGTCATACTTCCAAACTTACCGGGGTAACCTACTTGTCTCTATTTTAGCAAACTAACTGAAATAACCCCATTTTATAACTAAACTTTATGAAGACAACCTCAAATCAATCCTACAAATCCATATATAGCTAATTTCTTTTTTAATCTGAGTATTCTCAAATAGTATGAATTCCCTTTAATCTATATTCAAGTAGTATCCATGATGTAAATAATGTAAATAATAAATATAGTTTTTTTCTTTTCTTTCTTTTCTTTTTTTTTCCTTACATATATATGTTTAACAGAGGCAAAGTACACTCTGCCCCTCTTTATCTACGCTTCCATTTCTAAATAAACAGTTTCAATAAAACTCTTCAGCAATAATTTTATACCTTTTAACTGTAAATTCTGCTTTGATAGGAGCATTGCATATTCCTATCATAATGGTATGTTCATAACTGTGTTTTACTCATTGTTGTTACATTTTTGTCATATTTCGTTATCTTTGGTCATGTAAAACCAAAACAATAAAATTAAATTTGAATAAAAACAAAAAAAAAATAGAGAAGTCATAACCTCATACCAAGTTACTTGGTATTACAATTGATGATCAACTGAAATTTGATTTTTATACACAGAATTGTATAAAAAAAACATCATGCTCTACAGATCCAAAAAAAAAAAAAAATACTCACCAACTCCTTCTGATTCACACTGGTGAAAACATACCTTCTACTTTCCCTACTGTATTGCAGATTCTTGGCAATATTCAAATCTCCCTCATCACAAAACTAGATCTATGTTATAACAATGTAACTAGATTTGCAACCAATCATTCATAAAAAAATCATCACTGCCTTGCTCTGAAAACATTAACTTACCTTTGAATTTCCCAGTTACCTCAAGTACACTCAACTTCTACTTGCCCACAAAATGATATATCATCTTTTCCGCTGTCCATTCATTAGTAACATTTGCAAACTGTATCTTCCTAACAGTCCACTTCTCTCATCTAATAAATAGCTTGTTGAATCCCATAAACCTAAAAACATTAGGACTTAGTTTGTATTCTTAACATTTTAACTAACAGCCTCACACTTCCTCCCACCCTGGAACACTTGTTCAGTATGCTGCTGAAACCCTCATTCAATATACTGATGATTCCACCATAATCTGTACAGATCGATCACTACCAGAACTGCTTTCAAAAACTTAACAGTTCTTTACTGCAGTTGATTCCTGGCTAAAAAATGCTCAACTTTTTCTTAATCCAATGAAGACTAAATTAGTACTCTTCCACATCAAAAACACTTTGTGTGTCACCGATCATTTTAACATCTTTGCATCTGACAACATTGTCATAGAAAAAGTGCAGGAAAACAAACTTTCATTAACAAAAAACTTTCATTTAACCAACATATACAGCAAAATATAAGGAAAACTCATGAAAAAGTTGGACTTTTATATAGAAACAAACATTTCTTAACTACAGCAACCAGAGTTTCCCTAGCAAAATCCTTTTTATTTCCCTTCCTTCTTTGTGGTGCCCCTATCCTAACTAATTTACAAACTTCTATCCTAAGAAAATGGAATAGTGCTACAACAAAGTAGCTAAGTTTACCACAAACTCTAAATATCACACACACCACTGTAAAGTGCTACTAGAACTAAACTGGCTTAAACTTCCCAACCAACTTGCTTTTATTCACCTATCCACTTTGCACAACCTTATTTTCAAACCTACTGCCTGCCCTTTGCTAGCAAGCTTAGTCATACGTTATACATCAAATATATCCCTACAATCAGAAGACAAATATCTCTTAGGTATCTCAAAACCCACAAAAAAGGTCACTCTCTGTATTCATATTCTTTCTCTAAACTATGGAAATTACTACCTCTTGCTACCAGGTCTATGCCTGGCCACATAGTTGGGATACCAGGGGTATATTTTCTGTTTCCCATCCAGTCATTCAGATTTCTCTTAAAGAGGGCTGGTGAGGTACTCTGCTTAACATGGAGAGGAAGTCTATTCCACAGATGGAGAGTCAATGGTCCACAAATCTATCCCACCAACAAGTTATATTAATGTCACAGACCAGGTTGAGATCTTGCATGTGGGTTACATGAGTGGAGTTTGACTTACGGATATGCAGCAACTCCATCAAGACTGAGTCAGAGATGGCCTTGTATGCCAGACACAGGTCACCTCTGAGCAGTCTGTAGAAGACTGAGGAGAGGGATACAGCTTTTAGCCTATCTGTATAGTATAGGTGTTTGAGACCCTGGATTTTCCTGGGCAGGAACCTCTGTGGTCTCTCCAACTGCTGCATGTGCTTGGCAAGGTACATGCCGAAGAGGGCATTATACTTGATAATGGGTCTGATAATGGAGGAGTACAGGGATGTTATGACCTCCTTGTTCCTGGATGAAATACCTTTACTTATGAGGTGGGCCATGTAGAAAGCCTTCCATACAACGGAGGCGACATGGTGGTCAACCTGGGTGCCCAAGTCCCTCACAACTGATTGTGTTCTTAGTACATTGTTATTAATGTGATAATTAGTGGGGACACCATTTCCCCCAAAGGGGATAATGATGCATTTCTTGGCATTCAGTTTGATGCCATGCTTCTAGCACCAGTCACTAGTTTGGTCAAGACCCTCTTGGAGGATGTTCACATCACTAGGTGAATTTATGACAGTGCCCAGCTTGCAGTCATCTGCAAACTTGGTCAGCCACAGACCACTGGTTCTGGCTTGCACCTCAGAAAAGTATATCCCAAACAGTAGAGGCCCCAACACTGATCCTTGGGGAACGTCACTTGTTGCAGGTCTACTACTAGAGGTGGGTTCCCCTTTTTTGACTGAGTGGGTTCTATCAGTGAGTCAGTTAGTTACCCATCTGGTAACATATGGGTTGATGCCTAGGTGGGAGAATTTGTCGATTATGCCTGAGTGGGGAATAATGTTGAAGGCTTTGGCTAAGTCAAGGTAGGTGGTGTGCACTGTCTTGCCCTCATCCATGGCTTTGGTGACTGTTTCAAAGAAGGTGACTTAAGTTTAACAGGCATGATCTCACTTTGACAAAACCAAACTGTGTAGGATCAAGCATTTGGAGGTTGCCAATGTCCTTGTTTATAAGGTCCAATATAATGCATCCCATGGCCTTGCAGATCAGGCTAGTTAGGTTGATGGGCCTATAATTGCCTGAGTTGGTGGATGCTCCACCTTTGTGCAAAGGGATGACAGTGGCTGTCCTCCATTCAGCTGGGATGAAGCCGGTGCCTAAGCTTTGGTTAAATAGGGTGCCTAGAGGTGCTGAGAGCTCTTGCCTGAGTTCTTGTAGGACACAGCCAGGGATGTTATAATGTCCCATGGAGGCAGGCTGTATTTTTTTGCCTCTGAGAGGGCATTAATAACCTGCTCCATTGTGATGAGGGGAAGGTGGGGGGCAGGTGTACTATAACACCTGATGTCATACATTGTACTACCCACATACTACTTTTGTATACTATATCTACACATAGGCTATGTATATGTTGTTAGAATAATAAAAGTGCCTATAATGATATAACTGTATATATATATATATATATATATATATATATATATATATATATATATATATACACCATCTGTCTGATGCTCACAGAACAAAATCATTATGTGATTAAGTAAAGGTTGAGAATTTTACATGCATTACTTTTACTGTTTGTATGTCGCCTCACAGTAAGACGCTGTCTGGTTCGATTCTCAGCTAGAGCATCTTCTTCGTGGAGACATGCGTGAATGGGCGTACCTTCATTGAAGGTTGTGCATCAGGGCTGGTAAATGCACACACAGCCAGGAGATGGAACAGTTCGTTGTAAGTTACAACGAACTGTTCCATCTCCTGGCTGTGTGTCCATTTACTTCCTGGTTTGGTTCTTTGCTGTTTAATTGACATCAGGGCTGGTAACTCGGTACGTAAAAGTCAACTACCAATCATTAGCAGACCAGAGTTCCGCTGTGGGGACCCCTAACCGGGAAAAGCCGAAAGACACAACAACTTTTACTGTTTGTATGTGCTTAGCATCTGTGTGACCTATCCTCTGCCCTTTAGTCAGAGCCATAGCATATTCTGTACACTTACATCTGCCAGGATCATCCACAGCTGCTGGTTCTTCATCAGAGTCCTCATCTGGATCTGCTGGTCCTGCTTGTAATGATGGAAACTGCAGACTTGACCTTTGTGTCCTTGTTGAGGGCATTTGCTAAGAATGATATTCTGCAACATGACACAGGCTATGAGTTTTTGGCCCAATGTTAATTTTTCATACTTCAGAGCTCCACCACATGTGTCTAGACATTGGAACTTTGATTTGGGCATGTCAAATACACACTCTATAATATTTCTAATTAGAGCATGGCTATCATTGTATCCATGCTCAGTGGGATTGTGCGAGTTTCTCGTGGTTGTCATGAGCCAAGGTTACAGTTCATAAACTATATCCCCCACTAGATGCCCTTGTGGAAAGTCATCCCTAGCAAACCTTATGTACAGATGAGAGGTTTGCAGCAAGAAAACTGCTTGGGTTACCTGCACACACATGGTAGATGATCCCTAAGGCCTTACAGATCACCTGACAGTTGATAGAATGATATTCTTTCCTGTTGATGTACCTCCTTTCCTGTTCACCAGATGGGGCTTTTATTTCAATGTGTGTGCCATATATGGCCCCAGGATCCTCAGGGAAGTGTGCTGTGGGACATAATCTTTGCGTTTTTCTTGCTCTTTCCTCTCAAATATGCAGAAACTAGATGTGACCGTAACATGTTGTAGCATTACATTTAGAAACTGATGTAATATTCTTGAAGCTGAGGCCTCTGATACCCCTAATATATCCACTGTGAATCTCTGAAAACTGCCTGTAATTATTTACATAATGCTGCAGTTACCTTGGTTTCCACTGCAATAGGTTCTCTGTGATTTTCCCAGGGTTTCAGGTGATGGTGGCACAGGTTGCATATTTCCTCTAAGGTATAGTCCACCCTGTGTCCCTCTACAATTTCTGTATCATGAATTTAATTTTAAGTCAAATGTGGTCTGAATACTCTTATCTTTCTAGGCCATAGTTTAGCAGCAGCAGCACCTTGTATTAAAGCCTGTTGCACATACGTGTTAATGATGGCAGCAGCAACCCTTACATTTTTTCCTAAGTGTATTCATGGCTGTTTACCAAAGACTATTGTAACTGAGGCCAAAAGGGAGCATCACTGGTACAAATGCATTGTATATGTTCCTGAACAGCTCTGCCATGTTGGATTGCTTAATTACCATGTGTTCCTCCTAATTATGCCTCTGTTAGCATAGTGTGCACCTTACACTTGTTTTGAAGGTTGGTGCTATATGCAAAGTTGTTTAATGAATACTAATTATTGAGCTCGCTGCTGCACAATGCGCACATGTACTTAGTGAGAAGTATAGGCATTCATGAATCTGGACCATTAGCTATGTTTTGTAACCTTCATTAATGTCTCTTAGACACACTTCACAATAATTTTACACATTACTTAATAACAAATTCATATAATGTTTGTAATCTTTACTGAATGCAATAACCATACTCTCACCTTTGTCTGCTTGAATAAATCTAATCTGTCTTAACTCCCTATGTAGTTTTAAGCCTTGCCTTTCTACATAAGTAAAAAAAAAAACATGTTTCATACAGTTTTGGAAGCCAAGTTCTAATATCATGTTTACAGGAATTCTGAATAGATAGCCCTCTGTGGTTCTTTTGAAAGAAGACATGTAGCACTCCTATGAGTTGTCTACGTGGCCATGCCAGATGATAGTGAGACAGTCCATAAGGGGAAGTACACATGCTAATTGGACATGTGCTCTCTCATGGAATTACTCGTGATACAGCATCTATGCAGCTGAGTGATTCATAGAATTGTTCAACTCCATAGATTGGCTTGGAAACTCTTGACCCATTATAATGGTGAACATGGCCAAAAGGCCATGCTCATTCATCATGGTATAGCTAAGTGTTGGGAAATTAAGTGGTAAGGTAGTGTTAGGAGTTGTTTGTGCATGCATATGTTGAAGAGTAGAGGCCCGAGGATTGCTCCTTGAGGAACTCCAGTAGGGTTGTGGTGGAGAAAGAGTGAGATTTCATTGGACCATTTCACTGCTTGTTTACGATCTTTGAGGTAGCTTGTTTTAAACCATTTTATTGTATTACGTCAGAAGCCTATGTCAGTGAGTGTGTTCATTAGTAGAGGGTGAGAGACTGTGTCAAAGGCCTGAAAGAGGTCAAGGAATATTTAGGCTGTATAGCATTCTGCATCTCTGGCCTTGTTCATGGTGTCTGCAAACGATAATAGGGCTGTAGATGTGCTGTGGCTCGGTTGGAAACCATGTATGGTTTGGGTTAAAAGATTGTTTTGTAATAGTTATTCCATTACCTGCTGATGGATACCTCTCTCAATAATTTTGGATATGGGTGACAACATAGATATAGGATGGAAATCGGTTGGTTCAACAGTGTTGCCTCCTTTGTGGATGGGTGTGATGTGAGATTGTTTCCATGTGGTTAGTACTTCTTATTCAGATAAAGACCTATTTATAAGGATACTGACTGGGTAGGTGATTGAGTTGGCAGCCAGTATGAGGTAGTGTGGTGGAAGATTATCAGCCACGTTGAAGCAGGGTTTTAGTTTTTGTAGCAGTTTCTTTATGGTGTTTATGGGTATGAGCTGAAATGAGAATGGGGTTTTTATGACATTTTGTTAAGTGGGGGGGGGGTTATTAATGACAGGGTAGAGGTAGTAGATGGTATAGGTTTGGTGCCTAAACAGGTTGAAGGGTGTGGGTAGTCCAGTGTTAGAAATGTTAGTTAGTAGGCTGGCTATTGATTTTATGAAATGCTTGTTAAAGTTTTTGGTTATTTGTCATGGAGGGGTATCAGATGATGGGGTGTGATCTCTGTTTGTCCCAGATTAAGTAGAGTAGATAAGGAGCACCAACATTTTCTGGGCTTGGTTTTCTGCTGGAGTTGAAGCTGGGAATAGTATGATTTCTTATCTTTATTGATTAATTTTGTCACTTTGTTACATAAAGTTTTGAAGTTGACATGATTTTGTTCATTTTTGTTTAGTTTCCACTTTTTCCAGTCTAGGTTCCTTTGCTTCATTAGTGGTTTACATTCCTTAGAGAGCTGAGCTATGGAGCTGGGTTCTTTTTGATTCTTTTCATATGAATGGGGGCTGCAGTATTAAGCATGTGAAGGAAGATGTTATTAAAGTAGAGTACGGCATCATTAAGGGGTAGTAGTTTAAGGGGTGTCCAATAGGGCGGCCGCTGTGATGCAGCTGTTAGCATTGCTGCCTCACAGCAAGAAGTTCTCCAGTTCGATCCTCGGCTGGGGTGCCTTCTGTGTGTAGTCTGCATGTCCTCCCTGTGGTTGTGTGGGTTTCCTCTGGGTTCTCCGGTTTTCTCCCACATCCCAAAGACATGCTGTAGGTGGATTGGATATTCTAAATTGGCCCAGTGTTTGTGTATGTGTGTGTGTGTGTGTGTGTGTGTGTGTGTGTGTGTGTGTGTGTGTGTGTGTGTGTGTGTGTGTGTGTGTGTGTGTGTGTGTGTGTGTGTGTGCCTTCCGTGGAAGGTTGGGCACTGGGCTGGCAACTTGACACCGTAAAGCTCCACTGCCAATCATGAGTAGACAGGTGATCCACTGTGGCGAACCCTAACTGGGAAAAGCTGGAAGGGGTTTAAGGGGTGTCCAGTCTATTTCATGTAGGAGATTGTTGAATTTATGCTGACAAAAATTAGTTGAATTCCTAACAAGTTTTACAGTGTGCAGTCTTAATTGTTGGTAGTTTGCTCAAATGGAATAAGCTGGCAAATGATCACTCAGGGAAATAGACAGTGTATCTGAAGAAGGATAATTGGTCGGGTGGGATACTAGGATCCAGGCTAGGGTGGATTGGTAGGTAAGGTCTTGGTATCTTGTTGGACTATTGATAAGCTGTGAAAACACATGCATATCGATACTGTTTATGGGGGAGTTGGAAGCAATAGTTTGCCAATCTATATTTACATCTCCTAAGATTATTGTTTCATGATTTATTGTTTGAGATGTCCAGAATAATATATCTTCAATTACTGGTATATTGTGATCTGATGGGACCTATATTACTATTATGTAAATTATTTTGATGTGTTGAGGTTCAAAAAACAGATTAGTACACCAGCATTAGAAAAGATGGGTATATTACTGGTATAGGGTGTGATGTTGAGTGAAGAATTATATAGAAGGGCTATCCCTCCTCTTTTCTTTTTAGATCTATCTCGTCTGGTTATTGCAAAGTTTGGAGGTATTATTTCTGAGTCTTTTAAATTGGGGTGTAGCCATATTTTGGTAAGGGCTAATATGCCAAGTTTTGTTTTGATCAAACCAAGCATGCAGTGGGCCTACTTTATTACATATACATCTAAGGTTCAGTTGTAGTATGTTTAAATCTTTGGGGTTACTTTGGGGGTTAGGATTAAAGGGTGGCCTGGGTTAGGATGTATGTCTCCACTTTTGAGTAGATAGATGATGAGGCATGAGTACTATGGGATATGTTTTTATACATAGGAGATGGTACTGGTGTCAATAGTGGTTCACAGGAAAGAAGAGGCCAATTTCTGGATTGAATAATATGGGAGGGTATAGGGAAAAGCTGGGAGGAGATATGCAAGAAGCTGTATCCTTTATCAGGGAGATGGTTAGAGGAGGTTATTGATGTGTATTGGTGTGTGGGGGTATGTGAGGATATAGTTGTAGTGAGGTTGAGAATTAAGAGTAAAGATGTTAGGGAGGTTAACAGGAGCACATCTACTTGAAAACATAGGAGTAGTATGAGAGAAGGTGGTAAGCCAGGAGTTAATGTAAGAAAGTTTGAGAGGGTGTCTATATTGTGAGGGCTGAAGTATAGTAAGATACAAAGAATTATAGTAGGGGAAATGAAATTCAAGGTAATGGAGGAAGGGGGAAAGCAGATCAGCTTGCTTAAATGAAAGTATGTATGCTATGAATTTGATGTGGGTGTGGACATGGTAGAGTTGTATATAACTGGATAATGGAAGTTAGACGGAGTGGTTTGCTGGGGATATGAGTAGAGGCCCTGTGAGTAGGTGAGATATAGGAGCAGGGAGGGGAGTGGAGAAGTGGAGCAAATGGAGTGGGAAGAACCAGATTGCAGCTATCAGCAAAATCCTGTCACTGGAAAGATAAGTAGAGTAAAATAATCAGTATGTAAACTATTATAGAATATTTAATGACAAGAATGCAAAGGAAAAGGTAAAATGAAGGGAAAGCAAGGTATTGAGCTGTAGTGTATGGTGGAGTTTATTAGATATCACCGAGTTAACACAAAGCAGTGAGAGGGGTAACAATGAAGGAACTTTAAGGAGGGGACAATTATTTGCAGAGAAATTGAGATGAACAAGAAGGGTGATAGTAAAGGTGTTGCCCAGTGGTGTGCAGAGACCCTTACCAAAATGTATAGGTTGCAGGACAGTGATAAAATTATTTTCAAACATTTAATTTATTTTGGTGTGCTGCAGACTGGGGATTGTACATGCTACTTGAATTCACATTGGGTGACTTGTAGACTTTTACAACTTTATTCTGGTGTGCTGCAGACTGGAGATTTAAAGAGCTGAGCTTGGTGTAGATATTACTTTATTCATGTTGGGTGATTTGTAGAGTTTTACAACCATAATCTGCTAAAGTATCCAAAACATACTGTAAAACTACTGAATAATGACTCATACACACCACCAAGGCTTGCAGGAGACAGTAGAGCAGTTAAAAGTGACCATTAGGAATTTTTAATGATGCCGGTCATTTATAACAGGCTCAACACAGTTGTTGCACTAAAATGTAACCTTGCCATTGCTACCACTCATATAACATTTTTTTATCAAATGTGTTCACATTCTTTGAAAAGTTTTACCGTAAAGCCATGCAACATTATCTAAGGACACTTAAAAAAGCAACTGCTATACATTCTGTAACAGCACCAATGAACAACCTGCAGACATCACCCAATGTCATCTGAAATTCAAGCCATCACAAATGTTTAAATAATTTATTTGTAAATAAATGTCAGATATTGTTACAGAATGTGTATGATAGTACCAAAACAATCGCAATTATAATAGTGAAACTGCGATATCGAACACTATGGATCCAAGCAGTCTCCCCAGCTATGATACAAGTGATTTACCGCTATGATGAGTTTATCTAGTGCAGATTAACCTCTATGAGCACTGTGAATATGCAAAGCAGATGACAATTCATTGTCATTCATGAATCATTCAATCTGCTTTAAGTCCCAGGTAGGTAAACATGGTATGAGAAGTAAAATAAAAAACACCAAGGCCACAATAGGAGAGACCACAGGAGAAGCAAAATGTTAGCATATTCTTCCTTTAATCACCGCTTTCATCCACAAGACTTCCTCAGAACAATACAAAACACTCATTGCCAAAAGCCATATAAATATATCACTACTAATTACAAACAATTAAAACAATCAATTAAATAAAAATGTTAATAAACAACCTCAAAAATGTGCACAGCTAAATATAAATGCAAAGCCAGGCTTAAAAGAAACATGACCATAATGTTATAAAAAAATTTCTCAACACATAACCCAAGATTTTTTTTAAAACATTTAATATTAATTACTTCATTAAGGCCAGGTGTTTTGTCTGCCTGTAACCTAATCTGCCATCTGGCCTCCCTCTGTTCCAAAAAGTTTTTAAAGTCTCCCCCTCTGATGTCAGGTTTACCCTGCTCTAAAATAGAATATAAAAATGTATTAAAATCTAAGCAATCCTGACTGTGTTTGTACAAGGCATGATTTTTATTGTTCCTTTTCATAGTATACATATGTTCCCTAATTCACTTGTTTAAATTTCTAGTTGGCATCCCCACATAAAATTCTTGACATTTGTCACACATTGCCACATAAACTACCCCCTTGGTCTTACACGTGTAAATGCCTGGTACACTAATGATATAAGCAATATGCGGAAGTTCAATATACGGCCCTTCCAAAATAAACCTACACATGCCATAGTCATGACACTTGTGCATACCATGAGATTTGTTTATACTGGGTTCATCTGTAACCCTTCCATCCTTTCCTCTTTCTAACAAAACTGTCAGACTAAAATTGTTCCTGTACACAAAGTTAGGTTTCATTCCTACTACTTTTAATAAATCCTGGTTCCCTTCAATAATTTTCTAATTTTGTTCGATAATATTTTGAAGACCTATCCCATCTAAAGTCATCTCCATATTAAAACAGAGATGACTATCTTCACCATCATCTCTTTTGGGTTTACAAGTCATTGCCTCCTTCAAAATCAGAGGGTACCAAGTGTCCCTTCTATCCCAAATGTTTTTTGCCAGTTCTCTCAAAAAACTTTCACAATACCCTCTATCACAAAATAGTTGAATGATATATTCAAATACAATAGCCAGTAGGTCATCCTACTGGCTTGAATCAATTTCCCCTTAGGTATGTTGTTTTTAACAAATTTAGGGTGCTGACTGGAAAAAATGTAGGTATCCATTCATAAATAACTTCTTTCTATAAATTTTGCTCACAAACTTATTGTGGGTAATGTCCCAAAATAGATGGACATCCAAATAATTAATACTAGTACCTGCATCCCCCAAAACAAATTTAAAAATTCTGAGGCTTCATTCAACTTGTCAACAAACAATTTGACTTTGTTGTACCATCCAACTACTTTAAAAACCAGGTCATCGATAAACCTTTTGTAATGCAAAACCTGAAAATCCTTCTTAATGAAATCTCGGACTGAATGTTCCCACCACCCCATCACAATGTTGGCAAATGTGGGGGCCACTGGAGAACCCATGGCCACTCCTCCAGTTTGTTTGCAATACTGGCGGTTAAACACAAAATAGTTGTTGTCCAACAAAACTTCCAATGAGTCACAATAAAAATTAATTTTTGTACAACTCATGTCAGTATGTTTTGATAAATAAGCTCTTACATTTTCAACATCTAATTGGTGAGGGATGGAAGTATATAAAGAGACCACATCAATAGTAAATATAATGTGTTGTTTTGGATCAAAAAACTGTGTTTCACTAAACATTCTTATACTATCCAGAAAGTCCCAAGACTCTTTCAAAATGAATCCATTCTTTGAACTAAGGGATTCAACAGAACATCCACCATAAGTGATAACCCTTCTGTAATGTAATTTGGAGCTGCAATAACAGGTCTAAATGGGGGATCCATTAAACTCTTATGGGTCTTGGGAATGCCAAATAGAACACCAATCTTAGGATTTTGCACATTGCAAATATTATAAGCTGTTGTATCTAAATCTCCACACATGAAACTGTCATACAAAAAACTGTAAACATATCTATAACATCTAAAAATGTCACTAACTTCAACTTTAGAATATTTAAACTCATTATTTAACATATTTTCCATTTTGTCTTTATAGTCACTCTGATTCATGACAATGGTCATACCACCCTTGTCACTTTTCATTATTTTAATATCCCTATTATTAGACAAGTCATGCGAGGCAAACCTCATTTCTGTAGTTAAATTATTAAAATACTTTTTATTCTTGTTGGCTAATAATTTTCTCAAGTCACTCTCACACGTGGTTTCAATGACCTACAAAGTATGTAACAGCAAGGGATTATAACTAGTAGGTTTAAACAAACATGAGTTTTCACTTTTAACATTTTTTATAATGTATTTCAAGTTTAATTTCCTCAAATATTTTTTCAAGTCCAACACAATGTCCGTAGTGTTCGCTCATCTGGTGGAAACAAAATTAAAACCTAATCTAAGCAATTTTAAATGCACATCATTTAATTCAAAATTTGATAAGTTTATAATGTCACTACCAATCCTGCTGGAACTCAATCATTGTCCGTCAAAGATTCTGAAAACACCCTTCCTTTCTTCCTGGTGGTCATTGTTTTGGGTTTCTGAAGCCTCTGTTCTTTTTCTGAAGCTAAAAAGGCCTTCAGTTTTGCTCCCAATTCTTTCTCAGTCTTTGGAAGAAGAAATAAATAGTCCACTGTAGGGTGAAACTTCAGAAGCATTTCTGTCTTCAGGCTCAGAGACATTACTAGACTCACCGTCACTAATGCCTTGTCGGTCTTTTCCTGTTGAATATGTCACTTCCGTTCTGTCCACAGAGCCCTTCCACCCACCTCGTTTAAGGTGGACTGACTCAAATGATGATTTTTTTTCATACCAACAGTGGATTTGTTCTTTTTATCGTAACAAAGAAAACCAATATAAGCAGAGCCCATACTGTATGCTGCCACATCACGATCGATTTTCAAAATATCTTATCTAATACTTGCAACAAAATTTTGTATAAACTGTGAAAATTTCTGAACTGTTGAAATTTCTAGTATTTATCTGTATAACAACTTGTTACCAGAATGTTTGTAGTATGATAATCTCTTGGAGCTTATCTCCCTGGGACTCTACTGAAAATGGACATATATCCCATTAGACTATCCCGGTCAACAAAAGTAAAATAAAATAATAAATAAAATAATTTTTCCTCTGAATTAAAACTTTCTCATGTTGCTCGATTTCATCCCTTAGGATGGCATGCTCTGTTCTTTCACTAAACACAAAATGAAAGCTGGATTCATTATCATTCATGAATCATTCAATCTGTTTAAGTCCCAGGTAGGTAAACATGGTATGAGAGCTCAGAGGATGTTGTGCACACACCCAACCAAGGCAAGAGTGAGCATTGAAAAGTGTTGCTTGCTAAGGGCTTGTAAGTGTAAATGATTAATATTACTGTAAGAATAATTGTTTCAAATTTCATCCAAACTGATGTGCGTCAATGAAAATAGTTACCAAAAAGTCAGGGATTATGTTGACTACTTAAGAGATAACTTTTATAACAAGCATATTACTTAATGCTTATGACCTAACTCTGAGTTTGAGTAAAAAGTTGTCTGTAATTCATATAACACACATAACAGTTAAATATACAAACACATATATTCTCAAAATAAATGCAAGTGATATTGCATTCATACTACAAAAGCATAGAAAAATCAGACTACTACTACAAAAGAAAGAAAACACCATTCCTTTGAAAACATTTGCTACTATTGTGACAAAAATATTAGCTTAACTGTTTCAAATATCCCATTTATCTACACATCTACATAGAAGTTATAAAGTACAAGTCTTAGGCAATGCTTATCTTGAACACTTAATGTAAAGTGATGCAATGTCATATCTACATTATGTGTACTCTACTGTTTCTTCTTCATGATATATATCTGTATGTGGCAAACAGAGAAAATAATCTCAAAATTGTCATGTTAATGCCATGGTTTCAAGGTTCAAATCTAGAGAGGGTGCTGTTTGTTCATAGGTTCATAGGCTCATAGGTGTGTACTAGGCCAATGCCCCTGGAGCCTTTACAAGTCTAGCCCATAGAAGTGCCCTGGCATCATGCCGCCATTAGTTCCCAGGTCCTCTATCAAGTAGAGTCACTGGAGTGATTCCCAGGGTGAACTTTCTATTTCCCAGCCACTCATCAAGATTTCTCTTGAAAGGGGCCAGTGAAGTGCTCTGCTTGACAGGTATGGGAAGTCTATTCCAGTGCATGAGCAGTCTCTGGGTTATGAACCTGTTCCTCCAGCATGTTCTGCTGATTGTGGTAATGAGGTTGAGGTCCCTGGAGTGTGTGGTGCGAAAGGATTGGGATTTTTTTTAGGTGTAACATTTCTAACAGCCTGGCTCAGACATGGCTTTGTAAGTCAAGCAGAGATCACCTCTTAATAGACGATATGAGACAGAGAAAAGTTGGAGTTTCTTGAGTTTGTCCATGTAGGGCATGTGTTTTAGGCCTAGGATCTGCTTCATGAGTTACTTTTGTGGCCTTTCCAGCTGATGCAGGTGTTTAGTGAGATACATGCCAAATGGGGCATTATACCCAATGATTGGTCTAATGAGGGAAGAGTAGAGAGAGATGATGACCTCTTTTTACCTGGATGCAAAACCCTTGAAAATGAGATGAGCAACATAGAAGGACTTTCTGACCACAGTGGAAATGTGGTGGTTGAAGAAGAGGTTGCTGTCAACCTGTGCCCCCAGATCTCTTATAACACCTTCAGTATTCAATGGGCTGACATCAATCTGGCAATTAGTGGGAACTGAGTTTTTCCAAAAGGGAATCATGACATATTTTTTTGGCATTAAGCTTAAGGCCATGGTTTCAACATCAATCATTGGTCTCAGTGAGGCCTTTCTGCAGGATGTCTACATCACTTGGAGAGTTAACAATGGCTCCCAGCTTGCAATCATCAGTGAACCTGGTCAGCCAGAGTCCCTCTATGTTGGCCAGGACTTCTGAGAAGTAGGTGCCAGACAGGAGAGGACCCAGGTCTGATCCCTGTGGGACTCCACTCATGACTGGTTAGCAGTCTGATTTGAAGTCTGCTACTTTCACACTGTGGGTTCTATCTGTGAGCCAGTTTGCAACCCATCTAGTGATATAGGGGTTGATGCCTAGTTTGGCGAGTTTATCAATAATTCCTGAGTGGGGAATGTTATCAAAGGCCTTGGCCAGATTGAGGTAGGCTGTGTGAAGTGCCTTGCCCTCATCCACAGCTCTGGTGACTGACTTAAACAAGTTAATCAGGTTGAACAGGCATGATCTATCCTTTACAAAATCAAATTGCATGGGATCCAGAGTTTGGAGATTCCCTATATCCTTGTTAATTAGGTCCATGATGATGTGCTTCATAGCCTAACATATCAGACTCATCAGGCTACTGGGGTAATAATTCCCAGGGTCTGTAGTTGCTCAACCATTATGGAGAGGGATGACTGTAGCAGTGCTCCATTCTGTAGGGACAAAGCCTGAGGTGAGGCTGTGATTGAACAGGGCACACAGGTGTGGTGCCAGTTCACCTTGTAGTTCATGTAGAACACAGCCAGGGATATTGTTGGGTCCCATAGAAGCTGTATTCTTGGCCTTGGACAATGCAGCTTTAACCTGTGCTGCAGTAATGCTGGGTGCCTGGCATTCCTCTGGTATTGTGATTGGTCATTTAAGAGGGGAGAGAGGGGTAAAGTTGGCACTGAATCTGTCGGCCAGTATGTTGGCAATATCTGTTGGCTCATTATAGGAGGTACCATTGTGCAGTAACTCAGAGCAAATCTGGGTATTGCCATGGAGATTCTTGATATAGCCTTAGAAGGCTTTGTTGTTGTTTTTAGTGTCTGCCGCAATTCTACCTTCATAGCTAGCTTTACAGTTTTTGATGAGGGATCTCAACTTTTTGTTGAGGCTAATATGGGAGATTTTCCAGTCTTAGGACTTCACATTTTTCTGCAACAATTTCTTCATTCTGTTGTAGAGCTTGTTAGTGGCAGGGGACCACCAGATTTGCTTCCTTTTTTTGGAGGAGAGCATCTTGGTTCTGTTGGGTATGGCTAGTTCCATGCATTTATGTATGTGTTCGTACAGTGCATTGGTGTATGATTCAGCAGTCATGCACCTATTTTCCATTTGCATGGGTGCTGTGAAGTTATCCACCTCTGTTTTTAGGAGCCCAAATTCAGTTTTGGAAAAGATTTTCATGGTGATTACCTTTGCTGGTGGTGTTGGTAAGATCTGGATTTCATGGTAATTAGTTTGTGGTCAGATCTAACCAGGGAGGAATTGACTATTGGTGTTGAGCAATGGTTGCCGATGTTAGTAATAACCAGGTCAAAGATGTTCCTTCCTCTAGTGGGGGTAAGAATGAGCTGGTCCAGCGCATTGGAATTAATGAATTTCAGAAAGCGTTGGGCAAGTATATTGGTGCATGAGTAGTTTTCCCAGTTGATGGAGGGGTAGTTGAAGTCATCCAGTATGAGAGTGTTGGTTTGGACCCTAATAGTTTCAAGGGTGCTTAGGAACATGGAGTGAGAGTCTCGGGACATGGTTGGGGACCTATAGCAGGCTACGACCTGAATTGCTATTTTACCCACTGTTAGTTGTACCTGAAGTATCTCTGATGCATTATGCTGGACTACTAGTCTGGAGGTGTGCAGATCCTTTATGAATATAGAGACGCCACTGCTTTTGGAGCTTTGGTCCATTTTCTGGGGTCAAAAGGTGTGGAATAAGTTATAGCCTGGTAGTGCAGGGGTGGTTTCTGCAGCTTTAAACCAGGTCTCCTTTCCAGCACAAATGTCGATGTTCTCCATTTTGAGGAGTGCTTTGAGTGAGTGCATCTTGAGATTTAGACTTCTAGCATTGAGCAGCATGACCATCAGATTGCATTTATTTATAGCTGTTATGGTGGTAATTTGGTCTTTGGAACACCGCCTGAAAAAGGCACTATATGGGGTGGCAAGAGCCTTAGCCAGTATCCAGAAACCTAGGGGTGACAGATGCAGGCCATTTCTGGCAAAGCATCAAGATCTGCCAATCATGTCATCCCAAGCAGACAGATACTAGATCCCCTTAGAATGACACAGAAATTTTGTCAATTGTTGAAGTCAATCATTTTCTGCTTGTACTGCGGTATCATTCTGGGTGATGGCAGGATGCTGCTCAGGGCTAGGGTCATACCTGTCTGGGCCACATAATCCGAGAGCTCATCCATGTCTCTTTTCATATAATCCAGGGAGGTATGTCTCAGGTCATTCACACCCACATGGACAATGACAGAGTCATACTTGTACTTGTTGTGGAGTGACCTGGGTGCATGTGTTATGTGTCAGATCCTGGCACCCAAAGAGACAGCTGACTGTTATCTTCTTCTTATTCAACCTAGTGAGTGGGACATCAGTGTGCCTCACTATCAAGTCACCTATGATTAGTGTATTGCAGACCACAAACATTATTAATGTAAAATAACTGACCTGAAGCCCAAGTGCTTAAACCAGAACTAATACACTTTTAGAATAACAGACACTAAGCCTTCAATCAGCAACTCCCAACTTAGAAGGATGTAAGCTACCTGTCCTGCCACAAGAGTGCAGACCACAAACCTTCTTAATGTAAAACAACTGGTCTGAAGCCCAAGTGTTTAAACCAAAAGGCTTAGAATAACAGTTACATTTAATCAGGCTACTAACTAGCAGTAATAAATGCAGCAGAATAAATGCAATTGAGTACTTTTAAGAACAGGCAGCAAAAGCAAAATAAAGTAATAAAGTAGGAAGAAATCCAAATACGGTAAAAGCAGATGCATATAGTGCATTTTGTTTGGTTAAGTGAGAAGGGCTGAAACACGATAATTTAAGGTTGATAAACTAAGGGGGTGGGCCTTCCCTAATGATCTCTCTCTACTCAGTAGAATAAGCTGATGAGATGGGACTGGGAGGAGTGTCCAAAATGAGATTTATAGTAGGGGTGGGCAAATCAAAAGCCACCAAATTTAAGAACACAACAAGGACTGAGCAGGTGGGTGGGGAACTCTTAAAACTCCAACAGAACAGGAAACTTAAAACCAAACAAATGTAATACTAAAATAAGATACAAAACAGAAGTGATCAAACCTTAAATAAAGAGCTTCAAATCAAAATGCAGAGATGCATGATACTTAGAGCAATGTAGACCACACAAACACTTCAGATAACTACAGATATTTCTAAATAAAAGAGCAATGCTGTCTCTCAGCTCCTCCCACTAATTAACTGATGTTATTCACAGTTTGCAAAGGAATTCTTGGTAACTTTTTTTTTAACTGACCCTAGCCAAGAATTCTTAAAACTCAAACAGAACAGAAAACTTAAAACAAAACAAATGCAATGCTAGAATAAGATACAAAATAGAAATGATCAAACTGTAAATAAAGAGCTTCAAATCAAAATTAAATGCAGAAATAAATGATACTCAGAGCAATGCTGAAATTAGTGATGTTTAATGTGCAGATATCATGTTATAAGACAACAAAGTTGAGAAAAACATCTCAAAGAGACAGTTTAAACTTTTTTTTTTTTTTTGCTTCATCCTTTGCACACTGCTTGGCATTTCACATCAGTGACTGTCAGTGGTCACTAGCAGTGAATGATGGTTCACTTCTCAAGGCAAAAACTTAAATTTTCAATTGAGCTGTCATCACTAGCACAAATGAAACTGGCACCAGTTTGCTCTCAGCAGCACTTTGCACTGCACTGAGTGAAGAAAATGCACCTATAGCTGCCTTTTACTGTGGCATTGATTTAGGAGAAACAGGAGAAGTAGTGCTGGGTTCAAATATAAACTACTGATACTTTTACTTATGGGGTCAGGTTAAATATTGTCACATACTTTTAGTTATGAATTGAACAGCCAAACTCTGTGTGATAAATGCCAAATATGTTACCTATAGTCCTTGTGAATTGCTGTTACAAATGTTTTCTTATTTGAAACTCATTTATTCTTATTTTTAACAATATCTGATATCCATGATGTAAAATAGGACAATTTATGAAGTGTGTGAAAAGAAAATCAGAACATGTTTAATGTGGGAATATGTGTAATATATTCTGGATTACGTACTTATATCTCAAAACTAGTAATCGTGACAGTAGCACATTTCCTTTAAAAGTTTGTCATTATTAGTTATATAAGAGTTATACAAAGGACAAATAAAGTCTTCCAAAGCCAAATTTGAGCTAAGTTTGGCCTCCCAGGCCAAGGACATTCACAAAGCATTCTTTAGCTATGTCTGCAACCACAAAGGCACTACACAATTGTGTAAATGGAGCCGGCTATACTGAGCCAGAAAATATAGCAAACCTCCTGGCTGATAAATTCAGCTCCAACTTTACTCCTCTCTCTCTCAACCTTCCCTCAGGAAATATCATCAAATATAACCCCCTACTATCACTAGGGAGCAGGTCCTTAATTTTATTTTATTTATATATTTATTTTACATTTGTTTACTGGGAAAGTCTGACTGGACACGTGTCCTTTTTCAGTGGAGTCCTGGGGAAAAAGGCTCTGCATTAAACATGCAGTAATGCATTTTAATAGTACTGTACATAGGATAGTATGTTAACAATCTATCAAAGACACCATTTGAACAGCAGTTATAGTTAAAAGCTAACTAGTGGATTAACAAGAGTAAATAACACAATTCATTTTAAGCAAAAACCCAAGCAACAAAATCATTGAAAAATAATTAGAGAAAGAGTGTATCAATATAGAGTTACATGTACATATATAAAGATATCAATGTTACATTCTGTATCTGGGTATAGTATGAAAAGGAACTGAAATGTCTAGACATCTAAATCTGGTGTGGCATTTTTTGTGTTAAGGCAGATTTAATGCTCTCTCTAAGACCAAGAACACTACATGAATGGGCCCAGACAACCTTTCAGGGCTTCTGGAATTACTTTATAACTGTAGCCTCCAAACAGGCTTTGTGCCTCATGAATGGAGAAAGGCAACAGTCATCCCTCTGCACAATGGTGAGCCATCTATAGACCCTGGAAACTACAGATCCATAAGTCTCACTAGTCTTATATGTAAAGAAATGGAAAAAATTATCATGGAGATGATCAATAGAGATATATTAAACTTCCAGACACTGGACCCAAGCCAGATTGGTTTCATAAAGGGCAGTTCATGCCTACTCAACCTGGTGGACTTCTTTGAGAAGGTCACCAAAGCAATGGATGAGGGCAAAATCGTTCACACTGCCTACCTTGACCTGGCCAAGGCATTTGATACAATACCCACCCAGGCATTGTTGACAAGCTCAAGAGGTTAGGTACAAACCCATATGTCACCTGGTGGACAGCCAACTGTCTCACAGACAGGACTCAGGAAGTTAGAAATGGGGAGTCCACCTCTACAAAGAAACCAGTCACAAGTGACCCTCAGGGATCAGTCCTTGAACCACTCCTTTTTGGCATTTACTTTTCAGAAGTCAAGGCCAATGTCAGTGGTCTCTGGCTGAATAAATTTGCAGATGATTGCAATTTAGGAGCATGTCACTGAATCTCACACTGACACAAATGTTCTCCAGGAAGGACTGACACAGACAAACAACTGGTTTCAGAGTCGTGGACTAAAACTAAATGCCAAGAAATGCATAATAGTATCCTTTGGGAAGTCATCCATGCCTGGTAACTATCATAGTGGAAACACACCCCTTAGAGTTGACCCAGTAGCCAGGAACTTAGGGACACACATAGATAGTAACCTAGCCATTGATCATCACGTGTCTATAGTGGTGGGGAAATCAGTTTATATTGCACAACTTATAAATAAAGGCATCTAGGTCCAAGGAAGTCATTGTTCCACTATATTCAGCATTCATTAGACCTATCATTGAGTACAATACCCCCTTTGGTATATACCTAACCAGGCATATCCAACAACTGGAACGTCCACAGAGGTTTCTCACTAAAAGAATACAGGGCATAGGTAATATGTCCTATGTAGACCACCTCAAGGCACTATCCCTATATTCTGTGTCCTACAGGCTTTTGAGGGGAGACCTATTCTTGACATACATGGCATTGTCAGACCCCACTCCGATGGACCTTCTGGATATCCACAAATGAAACAGTACCAGAATTACCTGTTCTAAAGGCTTAAACCTTGTCTGTGATATAAACAGGACCTGCTCGAGAGATATTATGTATCCCAGAGACTACCCCATCTATAGAACAGGCTCCTCATCCATGTGAAGCAGAGTTCCTCCCTAATCCAATTCAAATGCAATTTGGACAATTGGATGGGAGACCGGAAATTCATCCCCTATTTGGCACCTATGTCTCTGATGCAGACAGGTAACCTGTAAATGGTTCATCTCCCAGGCCCATACTTACACTTATCAAGGATATCAGAACTTGTCAGAGATTTAGGATGCATGGCTAGGCTTAAAAAGGCCCCTGTGGTCATTAGCCTAGTAAACACCTATGAACCTATAAACCTATAAGCTGTGTCACAAACAATCTAAGGTAATTTGTTGTAAGTCTGGTTTCTCAATAACTGGCATTACCTGAAGTTCTGATGATGTGTGACAGAAATGTAAGTTGTCAAGTTGTTTTATTCTTATTTGTATTTTTTTTACTTCTGCATTTGTACACTGCTTGCCAGTGTGCAATGTTGATGAACATCTGAAGGCAGAACATCAAAAATGTAATTTAAATGATAATGCAAGGTTTTAATCCATTTTACAGATAATTTTACTGAGGGGGTCAGAATAAGTACTGTCATGCAATCTTTATTAGAAATGTAACATTTAAATACAAATGGCAATTACAGCTATGAATTTTTCAACACATCAATCATTAATGATTGTTACATAACTCAGATATTATGTGTGCAAATTTTGTTGAGCATAACAATGATAGTTAATTTAAAATGCACTTGCACAGGTATAATGTGAACAATGTTTATTTAAAATTAGTATGACTTATCACACATAATTATGTTGTAGGACAGTATGTCATGTAAAGATTTCAAGGAACCTAGCCAGCATATATTACTCAGGGAATGCAACTCCAAGCATATGAAATATATTTATAACCACAAATAATGCCTTTTACATAGAACTCCAATACCACAAGCAGTTAAAGTTACACACATGCAGGCTTCTCTTAAGTACATCTCCATCCATGTTGAAATTTGTAAACTTCAACTGACAGCTTAATAAAGTAAGTTGTCATATGGAATTGACTGTTAATAAACAATATTTGCCATTGTATCCTTTTTTCTCATGGGTTAGATTCCTATGTGGTATTAGTTGGTCTGTGTATTGTGTACATCCAAACAATCTGTTATGTCCAAATTCATAACATTTCTCCTCTAAACAAAAATTATTATAACAAACATCATAAAGCATGTCATTATTTAACAGTGGAACATGTGTTAAACAGGTGAATATCACACATAGCCATGCCTCACTACCATAATTCACGCCTTCGTTGTTTTTGAAGAAATCATTCCCAATGTCGCTGCCAAGCCACTTCTGTACAAATATTTGCAAAAATGCAGCTGTTAAAGCTTTGCAGCATTGCTCACAGGCTGGTACATGTGAGATCTAAACTGGGTGCCAATTAAAACACTTAGTTCAAGGTGTCTTTCAGAAAACATGGCAGGCGAAGATGAGGATGGTGTTTGATTTACAGACCAAAGGTGGTGTGAAAAGGAGTCCAGGATCTTTGTGGCATTCCTTATGAAGACTACTTCCATAGGCTTCTGCAGGGGTAATATACCAGGTCAGAGAGTAAATGTCTGAGGCTTTGAATAGCTTGGCCAAGCTTGTCTCTAGTGCAAATGGCATTCCACACATTGGGGAATAATGTTATCCCCATTACAATGACATCAAGAAGTGCAAACAGAACATCCTGGTCAAATAGGAGGCTGAATTTAGGGCTGCAAGCATCCCTGAGTTGTGATAGTATAGTGACCCAACTTCATTGAATGATATGGAGTGGATTTGCCAGCCAATACATTAATTCACTATGCTTTCATTTTGTGTCTTTTTCTGTTCTATACAGCTGCTGAAACAATTTCACAGAACAGAGAGGTGCATCATGAGAGACTGACATACCTCAGTGGGGCATGTGGTAAGTATACACTGGTATGAATGCAAGCCAGATCATACTTTACAGGGCATCAGTGCTTATCAGTTTGAGTGGGGACACATAATCTTTATATCAAGAATATGTGTCTGCTTCTCTAGCTCTTGATGACTGTGTTAAGCAATGAATGCATCAACATAACTGTGTGTGTGGGTTCAGTTTTCACTATAGAAACTCAATTTTATTACAGGATATTATTCTGTTTTTGCAAGGGGGTTTATTTCTTTGGAATGCATATATCCGATATGCCATACTCAAATAACTGTTTCCATATTGTTTATAATAGCACTGAGATTATTTTTTGTATGACATATTATGCCTTCAGATCATACCTGCATGTCCAAAGGTGAACATAATTATGTATCATATTTGTAAATACATTGAGATAATAATGTGACATGGCATTGATGTTATTATCAGTGTTTTCTCTTCCCACTTCTATCTTTTTCTGGAAACATCGTGGCTGCATCACAAATGACCATTAACACAGGGAACTAGACAAACATCTGGGTTTGGTCTGCCACACCAATACTGGCAGCACAGACACCCAGCACATCTTGGTCCCAACCTGCCAGCATTGCCTCCACAACTCCTGTACTACCTGCTGCAGCTGTGTCAGGTAGTTCTGCCCTGGCTGCTGGTACAGTGGTAACTGCCAGAAGGAGTACTGGAGGTAGCAAGTTTGTTAACCATCAGAAGCTGATAGGGCTGGTGGAAAACATCATGGAGAGGAATCCCAGTGCCTGAACTGGATGAGTAGAAAAGGTCCTGCGTCAAATTGCAAAATTGATGCCAAGTCCAGAACTGACCCAGTGAACTGAGATAAGAGACCATGATGACAGATCTGAGGGTGAGGACTAGATTCTCACTGTGCTCAAGGTGGACATGGATGCACCACCAATGTTCCCCACCTGTGACCAAACATGGCGTCCCCCAAGGTTGTGTGTCCATCACCATCCCTGTCTGTCTTGTATGTCATGTATATCTGTGTCTGCTAACTAACTACCCTGATTTCAGAACTTCTTATTCCGAAATATCTTCCTCAGCAGTCCTTTCTCTGCAAAAAAAAAAAAAATACATAAATAAAAAATAAAAAATTAGCACCTGTCCCAAAAAATATATATATATGTCCCACATTTGGTTTCAGCTATGGTTCTACTTGACACACTTGGTTTGATTCAATTGGCCATGCAACATTATTGTGTTCTTCTCACCCTACCCTGATGTATTGATTATCCAAATTCATCAAACTCAAGTTACAGGTCTACATTTATCTTATGAAAAAGTGGGTAGTTACAGTGCTCTCCTACGATTATCTTACACATTCCTCTGTTCTTGTTGTTGTGTCCTACCCCCTTCTTGAACCCCCCCCCCTCCATTTATAGTACTGTTCTGTCAACCTGTTTTTCACATATTTAATATGGTCAAAAAAATAAAATCATACACAACACACATGGCCAGACTTCAATTTTTTTCACCAGCATTTGCTGCAAGTTGGGCATCACGCACCAATGCTCAGTGGTAGTAAATGGCATTTTACATCCTATGGCGAAAACTGGAGAGTTTTTGCTGTCACCCACACTAGTCAAGCTATCCTCATTCTGAGACATTTACTGTAACATTTATTAGGTTTCTGGATGTAATGTTCTGGATGTAATGGACACCCTATGGGATATTACAGTTGTCATTACTGTGATGAAATCTGATTCGTACTTTCTCCCTTGCTTCAGCCTGTCATCACTGTCCCCCTTAAATGTGTGATTTCAACATTATCAAGTAGGAGTTCCTGTGTGGTGTGCTAAGATAATGTTCAGGTCTACAGACTCCTTTTTTTGTATAGTATCAAGGCTTCAAATGTAGAAGTATGTCAGAGTCTTCATTTATGTTTTTATATGACTACTTTGTGTGTAACTGGGGGCTACACATGTTATTAACCCACCGTTATCCTGCTTCTCTCTTAGTCTGCTTGTTCTCAGTTCACTTTATTGTATATAGCACAACAGAATAATGATGATGACAAGCGTAAGAGTAACATACCATAAAGATGTGCACAAATGGACCATAAACAAACCTCTTTCTATGTCGGTATCCCTGTTTCCCAGTCCCTATCTCTCTTCCTCCCTTCTGTCTCATCATTTTCATCATCATCATTTGTGTGATGCTTGGCACTGAACAGCTATACTAACTGATGATAAATAGGTTTTACCTTCAGCCGCATTAGTCTGCTGCTCCCTGTGCTACTGAGCTTAGCCTGGCTGCACTATGGAAACATAGACTATTAGCACTATTTGAAGAAAGTCCTTATATGTTGAACAGGCTGCATAGCTGAATGTACCCCATATAAGACATTGCAGTTATAACTAGAGTTATAGAGTATGCTGCCCACAAACATTCTTCCTTCATACTGTTTCCATAGTCTAAGATTCTACCAGCATTAGCAGGCTTGGTCTCTTATATATTTCATAATCGTTCACAAAATGTTCATA
>NC_056729.1:816213075-816260575 GCF_019279795.1 Protopterus annectens
GATTTATAGGAGATGCACCCTTGTGCACGATTTGTTAATGTGTGCTATGCTGTATAATCATCACAAAGTGTGATTGGTCCTGTGATGTGATAACGTGTTGTATTTTTGTGTTGAGTAATTGATGTTATTGCAGTTTTTCTATACTTACTTTTCAACATGCTCAGTATAATGATTTATGACATACACACATTAAGTAATTAATGTTCTCAAATAGCTCTTGTCATGTGTTCTTTGCCAAAATTCACAGACTTAACCTTCAGATGGTTGGTTTTGCCAATGTCTATGCAATGGAGTTATTACCATACGCGCATAGGATGACAGCATTTGTCATAAGCCAGTGTACATTTCATGTATGTAATATGTAATTTGTCAGCAGGTCACTTATTAATACATGTTGATGTTTTACCTTGTTGTGATATATGTTACTGTAGTATCATAAAGGTCAAACTAATGCTTTTAACAAGGCTCACTTCAGGGCTAAATACCAGTTACAACATGATTGCATTCACATTTGTACTTTGATTTACTTATTTATGAAAGCATGTAGCACTTGCATCAGGAAGGACACACATCATATCACTGATTACACTATGATAAATGCATCATACTCATATAATTGTTGCCTGACATTTGCTACAGTTTCCCAGAAGCTGAGTTATTAACACCAAAATGCTGCCATGGAACTTTATTTTATCTAAGTCTTGTCTGGGCTACCTATCCATTTGTGTTATACACATAATTACATGCTATGCATATTGCTATACATCATGACATTCAGAGTCACACATCCCATTTGTCAGGGGACTGCTTACCTATGCTACATGACCATGCTTCATTTTGGCTAGATTTATGTCACATCTGCCATGTTAAATAACTGTTAGCATGTATATCAGATAATTATTCAGTTTATTTCCTGGTCAAGGTGAACCATATGTTTATGAGTCATGTCTTTCTGTACTTCAGTGTGTACATATGCAGCATGCACTAACAGTCAGAAATATTCTACCATTCACAACATGCGGGTTGCTGCAGGAAATGCTTTTTTCATGAATTACTACTATTATTGGAATAATTGCACAGGTGTCCATGATTCTTCTCAAATTGTCACAGGTGTGTACACTGCCAGAAAAACATTAGTATTGTTTCCTTCATACACATAAGGCAATGAAAGGCGTGTAACTCTTTAACCTGTATGTCTGTTATAACATCAGTCATGTGGATGCAATTAATTACCTTTGATCTCTCCAACAGTATGCATTACAAGGGCAGATTAGCTCCATACACCTGCAACACAGGTGCAGCTAGACATCTCAATATAATCATGTGAGTAACACAATTTATTGTACATGAAACAGAAAATATTTAGTGGAAATCATGCATTTAAGTTTTATAAGTGTCTATACTAATCTTATAGTTTACATTAATATACAACACATGCTTGGATAATAAACATGTAACATTACAAAAGCCTCTCTATGGTTAAAAGTGACAAAAAAATGTCAAAATGTCCTTTTAAGTGCACAGGGCAATAGCTATAGTGTCTATTTATTATTTTATATGATAGGTGGGAATTGTAGCATGCCACTGGCTACAATACGCAACTTTCTGGATGCACAGTATTCTCTAATGTACCTACTTTCCTTGATAACTCAGCACTTTAAATAATTTTTGCATGTATCACATTTACTCCTCTTTATTACACTGTAACTGTGTCTTTCAGCATTTCATTCACTTACACTATGAGCAGGCTGAGAGCAGATGTTTTGGAATCTGGTCCCCAATATAAGCCTGTTTATAGATAGGCCTTACACTGAAGTAAGTCACTTACACTGACAGCAAGTCTTCAGAATCAGAGCAGATTTACACTGAGAGCAACTCTTTGGCATCTATCCCAATATTTAGCTTTTGTGTATACTTAGCAAGATAATACCAGACAATATGAAGGGCCATCTTTCTTGCACTCAACATCATAATGAAGTGCTGTAAAGGCACCATGCTCACAAATAATGAACTTCTACTTAACACAGAAAGCTCTGTCTCTGATAGGTGTAAATACTTACCTAATATGGAGGTATCCCTCTCACAAACATTAATAGACAGTGAGCATCACCCAGCCAAAATCTCATTTCAGCCGATACCAAAGTTACAAACAGAACACAACCATCATGCTCTGATGTTAAGATATTTGTCAAATCCTCTTAGAACTTGTAGGAAAGGACCTCAACAGAAGTCCCTAAATTCACCTACTCCATGCACAGCTGCAACAAGTCACCAACAGCATAGTTGTTCCCATTCAAGTAGTTATTCACTGCATCATTGGACCTGTTATGCCATGATTTGCTTAACCTTCACAGTAGTAGACTTTAAATTATGATTACACATCCAGTGTTTCCCACATAAGCAGCATGTGTAATGGTGGTGCTAGTATATAGTCCATAACCATACCTTGCTTTGCACACTCGGTGTATATTCCTGATTGTATTGCAGATATTTGGGTTGCACTGCTCCTTGTATGCCAGCCTTCTTCCTGTTCATAAAAATATGTTGCATGGATGTTGACATGAATTCTGCATATGCATTGCTTAGACTGGTATCCGTCCTCTAGCCTATTTATCATATGGCAGCCAGAGGATTATTTTTAATACCTTGTGATATTTCAGCTGTTATTTAGTCATCACTATGTTCACTGCCTTTTTCAATCTAAAGGTAACATATCACTCCTACAAAAAAAAATATATATATATATATATATATATATATATATATATATATATATATATATATATATATATATATATATATATATATATATATATATATATATATATATATATATATATAGCTAGATATAGATACAGATACTATCTCAGCCTTATATTGCACTAATTGATGGTACTTATTCATAGGTTCATAAGTAAATAATAGGCTATTGGTCACAGACTTTTATAGGCCAGCCCTGTACCCTGTATTTGTGAGGTAAAGACTTTAGCCATTTATGCCAACCTCTTCATCTCTTGAATGTTCAGCACCTTTTTGCTTTGCTTTATTTGGTTTATATGTATCTGTCTGACTGCCTCATTTCCATGTTTCTACAAATGAATGTGTTTATGACAGCTAAAATAATGTCTTGCTGATACATTTGTTATGACAATCTGTATGATCCTGTAAACCTAGCTCCCTATGTGAGAATGCTATGCATTATTTATTTTCAGTGCAGGCATCCTTTTGCGCTTTTCATCCACACTGGTTATATATACCTGGAAACAGACATGTTACAAATATGCACCTCTTTGTCAGTGCCAAAATTACCTCTTTATAAACTGACTTTTTGAAGCCTTGGTGCTACATGCAGTGTCCTGTGTCTACAACTATGTTAGTCTCTATGTGTATGTACTTCCACACATTTTCTAATGCAGCTGTTGTTCTACACACATGATACTGGTGTTTTAACATTTCCTTTTGAATTTCTGCCCATTTGTGGTGGTTGGACATACAGGTACACTGGATTGTACAATATCACCTATCTCAGCATATGGTAATATGGAGATAATGGCCTAAGTGACACTTACTTCCCATCTCAGTATTGTATGGCACTGAATTTATTGGAGCAACATACTCAATCGCTGTTACTACACAATTTCCTCACAATGAAGAAAAATTAAATGTCTTCTTTGGCCAGACATATTAATTGCGCATATAATTTCACTGCCTGTCTATATTTCTAGATGTGCAGTATTGTTTTGTCAGAATTGCACTGTTTTATGAGGGATTCCAAACCATATTACGGATACTCAGACATCCACATTGGCATGCCAACCTGTGATAAATAACCAAAAACAAAAGCACCAACTGGAACCAAAGAAGAAATTAATATACTTTTAGCGCACAAATGTATTACACGCTTTCATCACACAACTTCCTCAGAATGCACACTCACAAGCATAAAATCAGTTTAGATACGTGTCATTAACCAACAAAATACATCAATTAACCTGCTGCACAGCTGTTTGAAATAGCAACATTATCTACAATATTAAAACCAACTTATTTAATAATATCTGACAGGGGTAACTTATAACGCATCTATTTAAATGCACTCTACAATGTTTTAAAAAACATTTTTTGCTTGCTAACCTGTGATACTAACTTGGCAAAGTGCTTGTGTCATTGTACTGTACCCTTTTTGGCAGTACGTGACAAACACATCATGCTAGGTTCTGTGGCCATGATCTATGGTAGCATGATATGTCTTGCTGGGTACAGCATGGTATGCACATGTGAAATAGGTTAGAAATGCTGTTGTAGTTCATTATTTTTATTCTGTTTATTATTATTTATTGATCGTGTTTTACTCCATTATTTTATTTTGGTTGAAATAAATAAATAAAGTTAAATAGTGAAGTTTTAGTTGTTTTTTAAATAAGTTTGTATTCCAAATGGAGTTCAGTAGTAGTGGGATGCGGTTCCATAATTTAAAGACAATATTTGGATATTGAGACTTACCTACAGTACTAAATGATTTGTTTACAGTGATTATTGATTTTTCTCTAGAGTATAAAATTCTTTTGGGGAGCTGATGCAGTTTTCTGGCTTATAGAGAAGTGCATGTATTGCAGTTAGCTGCAATGGAGCTAGGTGTTGTGGAAGGCTAGGCCGCAGTGTATTCTATTGTTATAGTTTACTGCAAACCTGGCTATTTTATTATAACATTTCTTAAATATAGACAGCTGTGAGACTTGAAGTTTAGTGAAGGCTGCGGCCACATATAGGAGAGCTAGAAATGAGCGGTGTGACTTCTAGTTATGTCATTGAAGTTGGATTTTAATCTAAGATGTACCAAGTTCACCATATTACCATTACAGAAAATACAAAAAGTTCACTCTTGCACTATAAAAGTACCTTGTCAACATGAAGATCTACTTTTGCCCTACAACCAACATCTAATCCTTATTTTCCTATATTTCGTTTGTCCCTCTCCTCTTATCTTCTTTCCCACCCATCTAATCTCCTTACAACCTTATTTTTCTCCTTTCACCCCCCCATATCTTTTCCCTCTTCTTCTATATCCCCCTCACTATTTTCCTTTTAAATTTCTTAATATAACACATCTCACAATCTCTGTAATATCCTATTTTAACATTTAAACTTTCACTTTTACTTCTACCCTCTTCAATCCTTTATCTTGCATTAATTTTTCTAATCTCAAATCACTAATCTTTCCTGTCCAGAACCATCAAATGTTCCTAAAAAAAGCTGGTTATTTATATCTTGTGCAATATATTTTTATGTTATGTTAATTTCTGTCTATAAAAAATGCAAATTGCTATTTACATTATTCACCTCCTATTGTACCTCATGCATCTATGCAACTTTGTCATAACCTTATAATGTGTTTTAATGTTATTCACATGGCATGTGCTTTACAATTACTGTCAATATTTAAAGCACTGTGGAGCTTTTCTCCTTGGGCCTCCACTGTAAATGGGACTCTGACCCAGTCAGACTTTCCCGGTTATCAAATGTCAATAAATAGATACATATATACATTTTTCATGAGTTTTTTAGCCACATGTGATATATGGTGGTCAAAGTTCAACTGATCATCTATAATGGCACTCAGTAATTTTGTATAGTCTAATTGTTCTTTTATAGTGTTGTTGGCAGAGACAATATTAAATAGCATTGTTATAGTAGTGATGTGTTGTGTGGTGAAAATAACTTAGTTTTTTAGGTTTAGGAGTAATTGTGAATTGCTTAGGCATGCTCCAGTCAATAAGAAGGATTTTTGCATAAGGTCTTGAAGTTTACAGAGAGATTTTCCAGAGCAGATTAGGGTCGAGTCATTGAACTAAGGTAGTATTTTTGTAGCAGCTTAGAGACGTTTCTTGGCATGTGTACATGTATGTAGCAGTACTTTGTGTTATGTGGTGTACAATGTGAGTTTTTTATACTCTGTCCTCTTGTCTGTTGTTATGTGACTGAGATGGCAGTGTTTTGTTAATGCATTGTTCTTGTAGCATTATGCCACTTTTATAACTCTTGATGCAGTACAGACATACTTCAGGTACACTGCTGCTGGTTTAAAAGTAGAAGTACTTTTATGCTTTCATTGGTAAGGACTCATTGCTGCAGGAAAACATTAAAAAAAAAAAAAGTGACAGTACCAATGAAACAGTAAAATGATGATCCTGGTAAAACAACACAATGACAATCTCAGTTTAATTGCAGTTTTAGTCAGTTATTATAATTCTGATGAAATCTCCCTTAATATAATAAGAAGGGAGAGGCCTTACTATTTAATAAACAGTAACTTCTCCTTACTGGTTTACTTCATTTGTATTGTTTCTTTCTATTTAAGGATCACCAGATGGCAACACTGTATTTGAAAGCAGAGGAATGGTTTAGATATCTGCACCTTGATGTTATGTAGCAAAGTGGGATGTGTAAATGATGTGCTTTTCTTGTATATTTTCCATTGTACATGGCCATAACTTGATACAATGTGATAGTAAGCACTTTCCCCTGTATTATGTTATAGCTACTGAACAATGTGTTATAAATTACAATATCTGTGATGCATACTTTTGAGAAATTCTTTATCTGCCAGACTACAACAATTTTATTAACATCATTATGAAATGAATGCACCTGGAGATGGGCTTTGCATACTGTTTCGTTGATCCTTGAGAATATAATGTTAAATGTAACACACAGTTTCTTCCTGTGAAATGGACATTGTAGGGTGCAATTAGGGATGTGTACTGTCTGTATTGCTCTGTAGTATAGCAAAGTTGTGTCAGTCCCACTGTAGTAAAATCAAGCTGAACATGTGAAAGGAATCAGTATACAGTCATATGTTCTATAACCTACTACATAACATAAATATGTGAACTGGAGCACAGAAGTAAGCCCAGATGTGAGGTGCAATTGTAATAGAGTGTTGAAGTCCCCTATTAAACACAAGGACTCCATACAGTGTACGGCCACATGAATCATGGATACCAGACATATATATAAAATGTAATGAATAATAAATCAATGCCAAAAAGCAAATATAATGCAAAGTCAATTTTAAGCAATGCTAAACATTGCACAGGCCAGCTTAGTAGGTGTAAGCAATGTGTAGGCCAGCTAACGCAATTTGCCCATTGGTATACCCCTTTAAACAATGCCATCCTTAGGTAAGCAGGTTTGCTCATAGCTTAGCCTTTTCAAAACCGTCCAATCATGGCAAAGTGCAGGAATTCGGCCCTACTTAAACCCAACAGGCGGGAATACATCTCATAACTGGTTGTAGCTTCCCCTTGCAGGCACCATGTCAGAAAGGGAAGAGGGAGTGTGCTTTCAGGCGCAGCACTGGGGCATCCAGGAATCTAGAGTCATGACAGGACTCTTTGTCAAAGACCATGAGCAGAGACTGCTGCAGGGCCAGTATCAGGGTTCCCAATATAAGGCGGAAGCCTGGGATCATCTCGCCCATGACCTCACCAGTACCACTGGTATACCCTGAACTGATGAGCAGGTTAGGCATCAATATACGGACCTGAAGTGGTGAAAGGGGGATCTCTTGGATCAGTGGATCCAAGAGGCTAGGACGGCAGGGGTTGTCCCAGCTGTGTGCGAGTATCACTCCACTACCTGTTTAATAATTACCAGCTCATGTATATTATGGATAGGTATGGCTAAATATTCCTCTTATGTCCTTCACAGCGGCAAGTGAGTGGGCCGCTAACAAGGAGGCAAATGGATGTCACCTGGAGAGGTTGTGACATGAGGCAGCCTAGTAATACTCTTGCATGTACTGTCATAGAAAATAAATCTAAAAATATTAGTCAGTTAATTGTCAGTATAAAACCTGTATTGTTTAAGGCAAGTACTGCATACACTGGAGAATATGGCAGGAAGAGTCTCATATAGTTTGTATGTAAATAAAAGCATAATAGCCTGACAATAAAGGTCTAACTGCTGGACTGCATGTGTATACTCTGGTATCATATGGTAATGTAGATTTGCAATCACTTAATAGTACTGTTTTATTAAGCACTGTCATCCACACTGTGCAATACAAATAGAATGTGTAGGAATGTCTGCATATGACTGGTGTAATCCCGAGAGGTCATTTAGTACAACTGAGAGAGACATAGACAGAAAACAGTGAAAAGACAGACAACAAAATCCAAATAGCACATGCAACTGAGATGTGAACAGTTGTATTTTTAGCACACACAGCGATGGTTTGAATCCTGGGAGTGGTAGTAATCTGCATACAGAATCATACCCCACAACTGTAAAGATATTTCCAGAATGTCCAGTAAATTGGCCAGTATCTGCTGCCTATCACTCTGTCCCCCTGGGAAATCAGTGGGATGATCCCAGACGTATAGGCAGCAAACAAGAAATACAACTGATTTTCACACATCTATAAGAACAAACCTGTCACTCTAGCAGCTTCCCAAACTGTTATGAGAGTAATAAGCCAAGTATGTCCCATCTACATCCCCATGTTGCTAAGCTGTGACCAGAGTGTGTACAGTAACAGAGTGAGATGTAAGTGCATAATAGTAATGTGGAATCTGGTACTTTGTGTGGCAACATTCAGGTAGTGCTAACAAACATTGCTCCCACAGGTCTGTCAGATACGAACACTGTGCCTAGAAATAAAAGAATCATACCCTGTACCGGTACTGTTTACTTTGGTATTGTATGGCATAGTGAGTGTTGCAGTAGCTCTGAATAATAAGGTATTACTCATCACTGTCACCTACACTCTGCTACATAATATAACTGTCTAGGAAATCCTGTATAAGAGTGTTGTAATAAAAGGTCAGAATGTAAAAACCACAGGAGAAGTATAAGACAGAAATCAGATAAGAGATATACAGCAATATCTATATAGCACACCCAACTGTGATGGACAGTGTTTTAGTTTTAGCAAACACAGCCATGGTCTGAATCCTGGGAGTGGAAGTAGGCTGCATACAGAATCATACCCCACAACTGTACAGATAAGTCCAGAATATCCAGTATATTGGCCCATATCTGCTGCCTGTCCCCCTGGGAAATCAGTGGGATGATCCCAGATGTTTAGGCAACAAACAGGAACTACAACTGATTGACACACATCTATAAGAATAAACCTGTCACACTAGCAACTTCCGAAAATGTTATGAGAATAATAAGCCACATATGTCCCGTCTACACCCCCATGTTGTCAAGCTGTGACAAGAGTGTGTACAGTAACAGAGTGAGATGTAGGTGCATAATACTAATGTGAAATCTGGCACTTTGTGTGACAACATTCAGGTAGTGCTAACAAACATTGCTCCCACAGGTACATCAGATACGAACAATGTGCCGATAAATAAAAGCTTGATACCCTGTACTGGTACTGTTTACTCTGGTATTGTATGGCATTGTGAGTGTTGCAGTTGCTCTGAATAATAAGGTATCACTGATCACTGTCACTTACACTGTGCTACATAATATAACTGTCTAGGAAATCCTGTATAAGAGTGCTGTAAGTCACTAAAGGTTGAAGAGGGCAATAGTCGACATATGTCCTGGCTCACATGCATGTGGTCAAGACATGGCCAGAGTTTGTGCAAAAAGTGATGGACAGGTATATGCATAACATCAACCTGGAATCTGAGAGTATGTGTAGAAACAGTTAGTGTTAACAAATAATTCTTCCATAGGTATACCAGGTAAGAGGTGTATACTGCAGGTAAAACCAGTTCATGTATATAGATGTCGACAGCCATATCACTGTCCAAACTAAGGCAATAGGGTAGTGTAGTAATACTTGGAAGGTACAGATAAAAGCACCGACTAGGAAAGTAATGCGAACTACAGGAATATACTAGTTGTTAATTGACATATTTCATATCAAGGTGTTTACCCCCCACATGTGTCATATATCACCCCTGTATGTGTCTTGTTTGTCTTGTCTGTTAACCTCCCCAACCTACCTCCCCAAATATACATACTGTCCTTCCCCAACATCCCACTCTAACCTGAAAAAAAAGGGCAATCTGTTCCCCCCAAAAAATTTCGCCCCATACATAGCTGTCCATTTTGCACACATGTCCACTGGATACATGTAATCTGGTCTCACTGGCATCAAAACATATTGTTGTCCTTACTCTTCTCTCAGGTGTTTGAGTGTCCAAATCTACCTCCAAATGCAGTATATATGCACAGCTGTTGCTGTAGAAGAAATGGGCAACTATGGACCTTCCCTACACCCTCCTGCACATCCCTAGCCATTTCCCCACTGTCTTTCTCTGTGCCCCTTTTTCACCACTTTCCTATCAATGCTTTTTTCTTTTCTTTTAAAGAAATTAGCATGGCGTAAGCAGGAGTAAACACTTTTAAGCAGCAGTAAGTGGGTTTAAGCTTGTTTGCATGGGGTAAGCAATGCCTACACAGGTTAAGCTATTTAGAAGCTAACTGAGTATAAGAAACTGTAACTGGAAGTTAGCAGTGTTTACCTCCACACAAACCTGTACAAACCCGCTTACAACTGCTTAAAAGTGCCTTAATCACCCTGTATCCAACGACCCTTGTTCTTTCCAGCAACAAAATAAACAACCTTTGCAAAGCTCAAACACAGGACCTTGCACACCATAGACAAAGTGATTTACCACTAAGCCATGTCAGACATACATAACCCTGATGTTTTCACAAACATAACATCCAGCCCATTCATTCAACAGTACAGGAAATGTATGCCAACATGTAGATTTATGTGCGTGTGTGTGTGTGTGTGTGTGTGTGTGTGTGTGTGTGTGTGTGTGTGTGTGTGTATATATATATATATATATTTATATATATATATATATATATATATATATATATATATATATATATATATATTTATATATATATATATATATATATATAGTTTCATAGTTTCATAGTATAGTACTAGGCTATCTGCCCTGGGGCATTTGTAAGCCTAGCCATAGTGATGTTGCTTTTTTCCCACCCCATGAAATGGTACAAAAATGTACAGAATAAATCTAGAATACTGTGCCTCTGTCTAGTAGTGACACAATGAAGGTCCCCTTATATAATAGAATTAGTTTACTGTGCCCCTGTCTAGCAGTGACACAGATGTGACCCCTGGGGTAAACTTATGATCTCCCATCCACTCATCAAGATTTCTCTTGAAGAGAGTCAGTGAGGGGCTCTGCCTAATACGAACTGGGATCCTGTTCCAAAGCATGGGAAGCCTCTGGGTTATGAATCTATCCCTCCAGCATGTCCTATTCATACTTGTGCTGAGGTTTAAGTCTTTAGCTCTAGTGGTCCTGATGGATTTGGATTTTTTGAGGTGGAGCATGTCCATCAGATCCTGATTGGACATGGCCTTGTACGTCAGGCAGGCATCACCTCTGTGCAGGCGGTATGCTACAGAATAGAGCTGAAGTTTCTTTAGTCTGGCAGAATAAGACATATGTTGGAGACCCTTGATCCTTTTGGTGAGGTACTTTTGTGGTCTCTCCAGCTGTTGCAAATGCCGGATGAGGTACATACCAAATGGGGCATTGTACTCAATCATGGGTCTGATGAGGGAGGAATATAGGGGTACAATGACATCCTTGGATCTGGATGTGAATCCCTTCATGATGAGGTGTGCAAGGTAGAATGTTTTTCTAACCACTTTGGCAACGTGGGTGTCAAATGAGAGGTCGCTTTCTACTTGGGTCCGTAGGTCTCTGATTACTTTTTCCGTACTCAGTGGGTTGCTGTCTATGGGATCATTTGTGGGTACTTTGTTTTTTCCAAAAGGGATGACTATACATTTTTTGGCATTTAGTTTAATATATATATATTAATATCTAAATAGATATAACATATCTATATATATAGATATAGATATACATATAAATATATACGTATATATATATATATATATATATATATATATATATATATATATATATATATATATATATATATATACAGCAATATATATATATATATATATATATATATATATATATATATATATATATATATATATATATATATGTTGTTGTGTCTTTTGGCTTTTCCGTTAGTCGCCACAGCGGAACTCCGGTCCGCTAATGATTGGTAGTTGATTTTTATGTGCCGAGTTACCAGCCCTGATGCACAACCTTCAACAAAGGTACGCCCATTCACGCATGTCACCACGCAGAAGACGCTCAAGCTGAGAATCAAACCGGACAGCGTCTTACTGTGAGGCAACAACGCTACCGCAGCACCACCACCGATGGTGTGTATATAAATATATATATATATATATATATATATATATATATATATATATATATATATATAGATATATATATATATATATATATATAGATATATATATATATATATATATATATATATATATATATATATATATATATATATATATATATAATCATAAATATATATATATATATATATATATATATATATATAATCATAAATATATATATATATATATATATATATATATATATAGGTATATACAGACATACATCTATAGATATAAAAGGGAGCATAAGAAAAACATATATGTCCACATGCACCGTTAATGCGGGTGAGGGCGCCCAAACAACATATATCTTGTACGTATAGATATTCCCCCCCCCACAGCCAAACACATCTGCCCTGCAATACAGTACCAACTGTTGCAGATCCCATAACCAGGACCTGACACAACATAGGCACAAGATGTTAACAGTACTTGATCCCATCTGTATGATGTCAGGCTGGTATCAGTAACATATCATGCAGTACAGTCTGGCTACCATAGGAATGATGCAGGTCTGGCATCATTGTTCTGACATGCTTTGCAATGCCTGGAGACGTGCTGCTGCAGTCCAGGGGGTCCAGGGGGATCACTTCACCACAGGGGGGGGCATGCCATCCATCCCCACGACACGTGTGGAGGAGCTCCTAGCCAGCCTTGTGGCACTTGCCCATCCGTATAGCCACTAACCGGCGGACACCTTTGTGGAGGTGGGTGCTACCCACACACCGGCTGAGGAGTGTGCAAGTAAGGTCAAAGGTCACATCAGAAGACCACTGTTGTGTATACATCTGCATCTGTACAGGTAGATCATGCATATCTGACATAGATATAATTTGTTGCTGCTGCATAGTAGTGATAAACAGATGTGCATATGTGGTAGTATTGTGGACATGTACTGTCGATGTACTGTAATGCTGCACCCACCCTGTAGCAATGCCACATGTGTGGCCACTGCATCTCTCACCCTTTTATGTAGGTCCCTCCGGTATAAATCCAGGGCAGTAGCTTGTAGCTGGTGAGTAAGGTTGATGTAAATGCTTGCCAATACACTGGGCATGTAATGGTTATGGTATATTCCATGCACACATCTAACACACCTACCCAGAATGCATGCTGTACATGTGCACGTATTGTTGCTGTTAAATGCACGGCATTACAGTGGTGACCATGATAGTGTATTGGAAGGGTATGTTAGACACCTACAAGATAACTAGCATCCTGTCATTGTGGAATGTACCCACAAGGAGTAACATAATGGTGGGAGACATGGCCTACAGTAGGGACATGTTTGGAACAAAGCGTATACAGTGCAACACCAGTGTATATACATGTAGGACAATGGCAACTGTTGCAGTTACACTATGGCATAAGGTATTATTGTGGTCAATAGTATCAGCTAGAACTAGGTTGTAACATGTGGTGTTCAGTGTATGGGACACTGCAAAGTGGCACACATGTGTAGGCCTTACTTGTCAAGCATCTGCAAAAAGGCTGAAGGTGGGAGAGGGTGTCAGCATGACACACCAGTGCACTGCAGCAGGGATCTTAAGGATCATAAGAATGGCTGTATCTGCACATAGTCAGGTTCAGGAACTGTGGCAGATATAACCCTACCCCCACAGCAATAGTGACAGCAGTGTGTGAACACCAAGGTATGTGCACATGAGTAGAACTTGCACTCATGCAGAATAGGGGGACATGTGTAGGGCAGACCGAACATACACTGGCAAATGCAGATGGCCCACGCTAGTATACCCCTACCACACATAGTGATTGCTGTAATGCACATAACAATAGGTGTAACACACTGTCATGATAAGGGTGTGCATCACGGTCAGCATCAGCACACCTAACACATTCTGTAGACACTGCATGTGGAAGTACAGGACATATGTCACATATCGGGCTCATGTACTGTTAAGATATGCAGTGATGTGGTCACATGGCAGATCAAGGATGGGTGCGACATATCGATAAGGGTGTGTACATCCACCAAAGCCATGGTATGGTCTGATGGTTGTCAGTGTAATAGTATTGGAATGGTCATACATGGTCCGCTGATGTTGAGAGCTGTAAATCAGACATCTAGCATTCACAGATGACATCTGTCCACATATCATCCCAGGTAATTGTTGCTGAAAAGACATAGGGGCTGTGTGCATTAAAGCTGACATAACTGACACAGTACTACACATTCAGCAATGGGTTGTACAACTGTGAGGTGTGGTGCACAGTACAAGGCAGGGTGCAGAACAGGTGCACAGCAATACTGTGTACATGGGTGCAGTGGTATCCAGGGGAAGGGGCATCACCTAGTGACACAGCACTTGCATTACACACATGTATGTTGTTGCTAGCATGATTGCTATAGCTGCACTGCATGCTGTTATGTACCATATGTTATGCATGTTGACAGATGGGTAGTAGGAGGACTGTGTGTACTATCATTGTGCAACCTTACCTGTATGTGTGTGTGTGTGTGTGTATGTGTGTGTGCATCTGGTGGGTAGTTCATTTGCCTGTAGGGTCACTCTGGTGAAGTGGAGGGAGGCTAATACATGGATGCATGTGTGCATGTGTGTGTATGTTTGTGTGGGTGGTCATGTATGCACATGTGTGATTGTGGGATTGTTCTTACAGCAGTACCTCCCTTTGGGATCGTGCAGTACATGGACATGGACTGCCACATTACACACCAGGAATACTTGTCATGTATGTAATCACAGGACAGCTGATAGTATAATAAGGTCTGTAGCATGGAATAGGCATTGAGAGTGAAGATAGACACCAGGTATACCCTTAATATCGCATTCAGCAGAGAGGTGACCGACAACCCATATATGCAGCACTACAGATGCACTGGGGAAGTACTAGTCAACACCAGGGAGTGTATCCATATATTACAGTTGTCACATGATAGGCTGATTGAGCAGCATATCTGGCATGTACTGAGCAATACATACACATGACACTCCAGTGTGATATTATGGAGTGAACATAGTAGCCCACACATATACTGGCCATGCTCATGATGTCCATATATACACAGGGAGTACACTGAATGACAGCAGTGAGGCCATCTAAAACCACTACACACAGGTCAGGCAGGTAATGTAGTAACAGGTCTTGTGTTGTGATCACTTGTCTAGGCATTTAGAGGACTGATATGTTAATGAGTGGTATCAATGTGTGCATGTTACCAAGCATGATGCAGGATGGGGAACACATGGAAATATATATGGGACTGTCTGTAAAGTCACAGACAGGTAGGTATTACTGTGGTGTGTGTGTGTGTGTGTGTGTGTGTGTGTGTGTGTGTGTGTACTGTTATGCAATGCTGTATAAGTTTTAAAGTGCGTTTATTATTTTCCTCCACAGGTGGCAAGGTGGGTCAGGGTCCCACCTGCATGCAATCTGATGTTGGTGTCCATACAGACACCGAAGATGATGATAGTACTGTTGAGGTATAGGTGGAGTTGTCAGGAGTTGAAACAGTGGCAGCAGTTGACATCCTACTTTTAGCCACCCCAACCCCACACACAGTTTCAGTACGTATACATACCCCATTACCAGTGGCCATAGTGGAGGGACAGCTGGTGTTTGGTGACAGTGCACAGGAAAGTGTGGTAACCATGCCTACTGTGTCTGGTTGCAGCAAGCATAGCCAAATGTCTGGTAGGGTACCACATAGGCAGATGTCCCAGGGTGCTCATGGTAGGGCCGCTGGTCATTATGCCCCTGGCAGACGCGACACAGCTGGTACCAGCAGGTGCATGTTTCTGGCTGTTATGGTAGCACAGGCACATATAGAATGTTACACCAGGCAGGGCCTGAGGCTGCAGAGGGCTACTCTCACATCTGTAAATTACAATGCCCGTGAACTGTCTGGTGCCATCCTTGCATTAACTGAGTTCATGGATAGACTATCTGGTGAGATGATGGCCCTCATCGACCATGGTCTGTCCATGCTTCAATGTGTGGTGGGAGTGCAGTGACGGACGCATGGTCATAGGCTAGCAATGCCAACAGCTGGCAGTCAACATGGACATGCTAGGACACCAAGGGGCTCCCATAGTGGCAGTAATAGCCCCGGCACTGTGAGGGGGGAGCTGTCCACACCACACCACAGCAGGCCATGAGCACATGGTCCTGGCCAGTCCCAGGAGGGACCTGGTTCCAGCAGACATTTGTCATCATCAGGTGAGACTAGCACATTGAGGCCTGTAACTGGACATGCCCATGGAACTCCAGGCAGGCGCAGTCCATGTGTCCATGGCTGGAGGCAGAGAACTGCACACCCTGCCAGGTATGGTCTGCAGCTGTCCATAAACACTTGTGTAGGGTAGCCACATGGCAGAACTGTGTACATGCATACCCACACACTATAGAAACACACCTAGGGCAAACCCATACCTACACACACCACATCACCATGCTCAGTTCACCCCAGCACACCTCTCACCCACACACATGGTGTCAAATCTATGGACCACCCTACACCTCTGGCAAACCAACAACACACCATGAGCATATGATGATACCTGCGCCACATCCCTGTCAGCCATACCATCGATGCAGCGACAGGCTAATATGGTTCTGATGCACACAATGACTATACTATAGTGTACTACAGTACTGCAGTGTAACATGCTGTAAGGAGTAAAGTGTAATGAATATATGTCAGGTAGTGTAGTCATCCAGCAATGATGCATTATAGCTGTTAGTAACACTAGTTGATTGTGGTCTCTATAATGTTATCCATTTGTGTTGTAGGTGTACATGTGTTAGCATGAGGATGGTCTGCAGTCATATTTCACAATGGGATACGGCACTGTGGTGACACCATGGCTGTGAAATATCTGGGGTACAATTGAACATGTCACAGGTTTGTATAACAGTTATTGCCTCTGCCACATGGACAGGAGACACGCTGGGGCATGTATAATCTGCAACTTGATGTAGACCCATCCACATACACTCTTACTTGGCAACACTGGACTAGACCCCTCCCTAGGTATGTAGTGATACTGAAGTGTGTGGCTTCTGTTGAACACACCACACAGCATTTAGGGTGAGGTGTGTTCCAGGTTACATGTTACATGCAGAACATCCCCAGACATGTACAGTATGCTAATGTGTATGTAACGGGTGTATATGGACAATACATAGTGTGACATAACTTCATATACACATTAACAGACATATAACAGGCAGACACACATCCGAGAGACCTGGGCCTATCGCTGCTAACTAACTTGACCGTGTGTCCAATGTGTTACAGGTAGGCTACACGCAGCACATGAATAACTGACCTGGATTGTGGTATCGGTTACCTGTATAGTTGATGGTGGCAGCGGTAACCATAACGTGGCACATGGGACATGTACCGGGTGTACCTTGGTGTAATGACAGTGTACACAGCACCCACATTCCCACAGTAGATATTGTACTCTTTGAAACCCATGATGACACTCTGACATACCCACAATCACACATTGGCCATGACTGTGATACAACCCATTGTAGATCCTAACAGTAGTACTACAGGAATATGCATATAATGCACATGCCACATGCATAGTAAGGTGTTGCATTGCCATGCCTCACCTATGGGCAGCAACAACACTATCTGTACTACTGTGTGGCAATGGGTATTGTAATAGGAGTATGTGGCCTCAGAATGCTGTACTCTACAGATAAACGGACATGCACACATACACGCACTTGCCAGAACACAATGGGTATCCCATGCCTATCAACCCATTTGTACAACACTGTTGTGCTGGTAATGCAAGGCTTGTGTAGCCAGTATGGAGAGGAGCTTAACAGGGTACATATAATGTCCCATACAGCAGCAGCCACAACTGGATATGGCAATGGGTGTTCCAGTGGTTGTGAAGGCCCTCGTGGAATTCCCGTGTACAGGGGTGCTAACACACAGACACTGCTATACTCAGTCATGCACATGTACACATGTGTCAGTACTGGGGTGCATCACTGCAGGTGGTCATAGCTGTGTACCTAGCTATTTTCCAAGGAGAGATGGGTTGTGTAGGGGTTATGTGTACAGTGGTATCCTGCCACCTGCCATGTGGCAGCAGGCAATCTATTGACAGACACTACTGTGGTGACTCTCAGGGTGAGAGTGACATGCATGAGCCATTTCTCCAGGTGCCTCTTGCACATGGCCACTGAGGTGATCAAGTTGACATGCATGTAACATGCATTACAACACATGGTTAGTGTCTGTGATGGAGACCTGTACCCAATCATGTTCTTTTGACTGTGGTAGTGTAGTGGAGGTACCCATGGCATGTGGTGCGTACAGGGTGTTATCTCCAATATGTGCCAGTTTTTACACAGCTGGGCAGACATTTCAGTGTCAATCAAGCTTAGGATGCCTGTACATATCCCAGATGGATACCTGCCATCTGCACATCTGTACAGGACTGACAGTCATCAGCTTGGCAAGTACCTATACAGTAGGATGAATGTGTTGACAGGTAGACATTTGACAACAATATGTATGCTATAACTACATGTCAGGAGCCCTCGCTATCATATGCTGTACAGACGGTAGTTTACAGTTACATTCCACATGTCAGATCATTACCCAGTATCGGTTATATACTGTGACACAGCTCACACACCAGGGATACAATAGGGAGGCCTTAGAGTCCTGCTATGCCTGCAGGTGTGCCTGTTGTCGGTATTACATTTAGCACTTTACTCTTGCTTGGGTAAGCACTGTCAACAGTAGTACCGCCATGATACAATACATGCTAGTGTGACAGCATGTACCCTGGGCGCCTACCCCTGTATGTAACACATTTACATAGATAACAGTGCTGTACAAGCCTCATATACATTTGTGTCCCACACATGACTCTCACACCTCTTGCTACTGTAATGACAGCACATAGGAGCATGTATTGTATGTGGCATTATATACACTCATCACAGATGTCATTACCTGCTATGTTATCAGTTTGGGTGGTGTGAACTGGTTACCAGGGCTAAGCCATGCTTAGCAGGTATTAACATTGCTGCAATAAAACAGCTAAGCTGATTTGCGCATTGGTAAGCAAAGCCTACAAAGTGTAAGCGCCCTAACGTTTACCTGTAGCTTAGCAGTGCTTACCATCATGCAAACCCACACAAACACACTTAAATCTGCTCAAAACTGCCTTAAGCACACTGTATCCAACAGCCCTTGTTCTGCCCAGCAACAAAATGAACAGCCCTTCAACCCAGGACCCTGTACACTAAAGTCACAACACTTAACCACTATGCCATGGCTGCTGTGAAGACAGCTGTTGTTTTTCAAATATATCTGTCAATACACATATTGATTAGTATTGAACAATTGCCTTTATTTAGACAATTGTGTAGCACTTGTTATTAATATGACTGTTGTATCACATACGTTGTTTTATCATAATGTACAAATAGCAGATACGGTGAGATACATCTGGGAGAGTATACACAATCATGAGGTTTACACCATGACAGGAATATGGTTATATACATATAATAGGTTGATATATGTCTACATGTACATACACATGTATATTCATACATATGTCTGTATACACATCTGTATAGTGTAACATATATATGGCCATGTGTACATTTCTTCGTATGTACATAGATATATATATATATATATATATATATATATATATATATATATATATATATATATATATATGTAGCTATATATGTATGCACATCCTAAGTGTACAGATATGCCTAGTTATGTAGATATATATGTAGATATCTATAACTATATGCGCATACATATCTATTCTGATATACATATTACTGTCAATATATATGTAGATATCCATAAGTATATGTGCATATGTATCTCTATCTGTATATGTGTAGACATATATTGCTGTGTATATGTATATATCTTAGTGTTTATATCTATATATATATGTATACATATCCATCTATGTATGTCGATATGTATATGTGTATATATCTATACAGATATATGGGTAGGTATGTATACATATATGTTCACCATATATCCTGAACATGGAGTGGAGCCCTCCCTCAGCCCCAATAGTCCCAACCTCTTAGTGCAAGAGGATATCAGGTATGTATTGCAGGTATATATGTAGACTATTGCTACTGTGACAGGGGTTGTCTTCACAGACATGTTGTGTGGGAGGTCACATCTGCTTTTAACATGTGCGCCATTAGCCACTGACAGACATCCTAAGGACATCATAGTACAGTACCACTGCTAGCACAGTAATGATCCTGTGGACTAAAGTAGAGATATGGCCAGTAAATGTGGACAGTCTGACATACTCTGGTCAGTCCAGAGGTGTAGACAGAACCCCTTAGTGCAAGATATGTGGGCCAAGCCTGACAATGTAGATGTTAACAGCCATGTAGATGGGTATATCACGTAAATACTGGTATACATTTGCCCCTATACGTTATGCATTTACACACCCCTGTCTGTCCTGACACATAATAACCGCTGGTTCAGAGGTGCCATGGCCACATACTACCCATTAGTTAGTAACATACATCTGTACAGCATCCCATTGCTTTGTCTGACATACATGACTGTTATGGTAGCCTGGAAGCAGTACATCTGGCAAGTATCTGGACATAACATCACACTGGGTAAGTACACTAAGCTGCTAGGCATGTAACAAAGCACTGTTCAGGATACAGGCAGCCTGCCATAACACTGGCCTACATTTCTTATGGGGGAATACACATGTACCTGCATATATTTTTTATTTATTTATTTTTTATTTTATTTTATTTTTCATTTGTTGTCCGGGCTAGTCTAACTGGATACATGTCCATTTTCAGTAGAGGCCCAGGGAGAAAAGCTCCAAGATTGATACAAAAAAGAATGGGGAGATAAGCTCCAAGACAGACACAATAAACAATATAAAAAGCTGCAACAGTCAAACTTAAACAGCTGTTGGTAATATAAAGTACAGTACTCATCATAAGCATAACTCAAATCGTAATAGGTAAATATACAAGAGATGTTACTATATACATATATACATATATTTTAGTTGTCATGACATAGTTTTTGGTTTCTTAAGGGTAAGTCTATAAAGGTGAGTAGAATGCATTAGTGTAAGGGCGGAAAGTTAGTCAGGGTTAGTACAGGGGCATAACCAGTGGGTATGGAGGAATAGTTTTAGCTTCTGTTTAAAAAGAGTTAATGAAGACAGAGAAATGAGTTCAGTGGGTAAAAGATTACAGTGCTTTCCAACAGCACTAGAGAAGTGGGAGTCTCCTGAGTTGTTGGTTTTGCAAGTATTGAAAAGTATTTTGTTTGAGGAGCATAAATTCTGCTTTACAGGCATGTCACAGCACAGAGTAACAGACACCTGTGTGAAAGTGCATAACCACAACCAATGTGAACACAGCCACAGCCACATATAGCAGCTAGCATAATATTACAGTATATGGACTATCTGATCAACACCATCCTCATATGTGCCACTCACACACTAACCCTACATATACTGGGCCACTACACAGTGTGGTCCAATGCCTGTCTGTGGTATGGGGCATGTGTGTGTTTGGCCCTACAAACATGTAAGCCGATAGGGTAACATACAGTGGAGCAACATGTAACATCAGATAGAACAGGACCAAGAACAATGACATCTACCACAGTCTGTAAACAGGCTAAGGTACATATTCACAATACACACACTGTCGACAATCACCATCAGTACACAGACCTCAGTACTGTACACACAAGCACAGAATGCCCAGGTTATGTCATTAAATATAACCCCTACTATACATGACATGTGTAGCAGTCTAATATCTCCCTGGCTTGTTATCAGATATGATGTCAATACATTATAGTGTACAAAACATATGCACCTCTTACTGCATGACATATGTACAAAGGTTGACAGAGTTGTGGCTGGAGGCACAAACACAGGGCCAATATTGACATGTTGCTGTGATAATCTCATACATTTACTGTTGTAACAGGGTTTGTTGTGACATATGTCCTATGAGGGATATAAAGTCAGTAACTCGCATATCTGTCACCATGTACTGACTACAATCCTCACACTATGCTTCTGCAGTTCACAGATAGGTGCTCTGTGAGTAACACGAGAAACAAAAAGCACCACACACTGCCCATTCTGAAGATGACGTTACAGATGGGGGTTTCCTCAGAAACATAGCACTGTCATGACAGGTATTAAAACATGTAGACCAGCCATAAACCAACATTACTCCAAATGCAGAATAGCAAAGCTTACATTCTGTAGTCATGTCAGGCACATCTCCCTCCTGTGTGTTGGCCTGTTTCCACAGTGTATGTTGTTAGAGGTAAATCCCCAATCCATCTGTGAAGCTGTTTGCCAAACACCAGATCTAGGTCCTGCTCACAGTGAATGAAAAGGCCCAATACCAACGTGATGTTCATAGATATTGGAGTGTGTTTCCATGCAATGGGCTATGGGAATGTTACCACAACTGTTCCACATGCAATCAGCAATTTGTTCATAGGTTTATAGGTTCATAGGTAGGTACTAGGCTATCTGCCCAAAGGCATTTATTAGGCTAGCCAGAGTGTGTCAGCTTTTGCCGCCCCATTGATTAATTAACTGAGGGCAACAGCTGATCATGAGCATCACTTACATATCACATGCTGCTGCCTAAGCAAAGCAGGTGTATGTCTCCACATCCACCAGAGAGGGAGTGAGAGAGGCAGACAGAGGCAAAGATAAGTCAGGGAGGGGGTGGGAGAGTAAAACCTAAGCATGTTTGTGTCACACACCTACCAGTACAGGGTATCAAACCCCTGACTGACTATGTATTGCTATCACATGTCTATGCAGCTATTGGATGCACCACATAGCTTAAATGTTGAGGAGTTCTCCAAACATATATGTGATGGTGAGTGACATCTGCAACAGTGATATGGTAGCGATATGGTAGGTGCAGTACACATCCCTGTCCGCATGAACAGGTGTCAGTATCAACACAGCCACACTCTCTCAGGGACCTACACACATTGACACACTTAGCAGGGTCAGGAATACACCTCCTTACTAGTTAATTTGCCACAATACAGTACTGTGCAGGTATCACATGCACCACAGGGGTTATCCAGAGGTTATATGGGCAAAGGGTATGTGGAGGTGTCTGACATCAGACAGCATGCTTCAGTATGCTAATGAGGGTTGTAGTGAGTGTGAATGTGGTCAAAAGCATAATACACCACACACACACAGACACAGGGTGCCAGTACTGACATGCATGGGTGCATTGCTTCATGGGTGTGTAGTGGTTGACTGTGCGAGAAGGCTATACAGGGCTAGGTGACAGGTATGCCTTGGCATTAGGACACATAACAATGGTCTGTAGTGTGGCGCAGGGGTGTAGTGTCTGGATTGGCCCACACAGGTGGATATTATATTCACCATCCAGTCACCTGGGTAACTATTGTGTGTGGCCATTGCTGTGCATTGCTTCCCATGTATGTGTTCTTTAGTCCATGACATGGATGGTGTCTGGGATGTGCACACATCCCACATGCATGTACAGTGACATGTGGAATTGTACCTGGGGTGTCTGGCCCATGTTGTGTACACAGCTTGTTATCATCAGATGTGCCAGTCCTAGTCTCATGTGGCAGGAACTGGTAATGGACATCAGGTTGAACCTGCACCTACATTTGATAGCATAATACAGGTATTCCCTGGTGTCAGTGGCATCTGTCCCTACAGGGTATGTATTTAAGGCATGGTATGTCCTTTGTGGGTCACATTTGATGGCATCACAAGTGTTGCAGGTGTCCAGTGGGGAACATAGTGAAGGCACACTGTTTGCATGCACATGCCTATTGTACTGTTGGACAGGGTGACATGCCCTCTGTAGTCCACTGCAATCACACCATGGTTACTATCTGTGGGCAATATGCAGGGCACTACCAACATAGCGGTTGTTGCCTAGGCAAGTGTGTTTGTGTATGAGACATGGGTTTAGAGTGTTCTCTGGGTAATACAAGGTTGCTAACTTTGTTCACCAGGCCTTGGTGCTGCATGTAGGGGTATGGATTGGCACCCCAGCCTCCTGACTATTTCACATCTGTTATGCTTGTAAGGTGGACATTGTGACATATAATAGGGCCACCATATAAGAAATTTGCAAAACCCACTCCACAATGAGTCTAGTTGTTATGCACTCACAGCCACCTCCACACAGGATACGAATGACAAACAAAGATTCACACACCTGCCATGTCTGGGATAAGAGCTCCTACCTTATCAGTTAATTACACTACAGCATTATGTAGTTATAGGAAGTGCCATGGAGAATACTGGAGTACTTTTTCCCCAAAGGTGTATTTCACAGTGAATGGCATCAGCAGGCTTGCCAGAGTAGGGCATTTGAATTGTAGTGAGTGTGACTAGCCTAAAAAGCATTGCTCCCTACACAAAGAAACACACACACAAACATCCACATTTGCCATGTGTGGGACTAAAACCCCTACCAGAGTACTATATCACACTACAGCATTATGCTGTTATAGGACACACCACAGAGATTACTGGGCTACATTTTTCCCAAAGGTGTATTTCACAGTGAATGACATCAGCAGCCTTGCCAAAGTAGGGCATTTGATCTGTAGTGAGTGTGACTAGCCTAAAATGCATTGCTCCCTACACAAACAAAGAAACTCATGCACAAACATCCACACTTGCCATGTGTGGGACTAGAACCCCTACCAGAGTACTATATCACACTATGACATTACGCAGCTATAGGATGTGCCACGGAGATTACTGGGCTGCACCTTTCCCAAAGGTGTATTTCACAGTGAATGACATCAGCAGCCATGCCAAAGTAGGGTATTTGAATAATAGTGAGTGTGACTAGCCTAAAAAGCATTGCTACCTACACAGACAGAAACACACACAGTTGTTATGTCTGGGATTAGAACTCCTACCTAACTAATTTATCACACTACAGCATTACGTAGTTATAGGATGCACCACAGAGATTACTGGGCTGCACCTTTCCCAAAGGTGTATTTCACAGTGAATGACATCAGCAGCCTTGCTAAAGTAGGACATTTGAATTGTAGTGAGTGTGACTAGCCTAAAAAGCATTGCTCCCTACACAGACAGAGACACACACACACACACACACACACACACACACACACACACACACACACACATGTACACATTTGCTATGTCTGGGATTGGAACTCCTACCTAACTAGTTTATCACACTACAGTATTATGCAGTTATAGGATGCACCATGGAGATTACTGGGCTACACATTTCTCAAAGGTGTATTTCATAGTGAATGACATCAGCAGCCTTGCCAAAGTAGGGCATTTGAATTGTATTGTGTGACTAGCATAAAAAGCATTGCTCCCTACACAGACTCACACACACACACACACACACACACACACACACACACACACACACACACACACACACACACACACTTGCCATTTTAGTCATAGGATGTGCCACAGAGATTACTGGGTTGCACTTTTCCCAAAGGTGTATTTCACAGTGAATGACATCAGCAGTCTTGCCAAAGTAGGGCATTTGAATTGTAGTGAGCATGACTTCCCTAAAAAGCTTTGCTTCCTACACAGACAGAGACATGCACACACAAACACACACACACACACCCATACACACCCACGCACACCCACGCACACCCACACACACACACACACACACACACTTGCCATGTCTGGGATACCTAGCTAGTTTACCACAATACAGCATTACGCAGTTTTAGGAAGTGCCACAGAGATTACTGGGCTACTGAATGACGTCAGCAGGCTTGTCATAGTAGGGCTATGTGGAGGGGCAGTGTATGTGCATGGGAAATAACCCATTCATCTACAGGTTGACACACCACATGCAGGCACATGCAGGGTTATATTCTGCAGGTATGTGTATACAGCTGCTAGATGATGACTGCCTTGTACAGTATGTTGCACAGCTACCACTTGCACCTCATAGTCTGTAATGCTGATGGATACCAGTGGCTACTTTCTACAGTGAGTGACAATTATGCATCCTGTGGTTGTAGCCATTTGGCTGTGTGCTGGGTGGGACAGGCCTCATGATGTATGGCTCTTTGTCACAGTCACTCTCTTCCACACATCTATGTATGTCTACATTTAGCTTGTTATACTGTGTTGTCCTTGGATATATGTCTGTATTCCTATCCAATGTGTGTCCAAAGCATGACTGGTGCATACTGAGGAGTGTATGCACTGACATCTGCAACTGTCAGATATGTATGGTCCACTGTTGTTTGCAGACATGGGCTTTATTTGTTTAAGTGTGTGAGCATGCCTAGTATGCCCTTCTGTATTGAATATGTGGATCCAGTCCAGGTAGCTTGTACTCCAGTACCGACCATTGTGCTGTATGCCTACAGGTAGCAAACTGTTTCTGCAGGGTATCTGTAGATCATTTGGCAATATGGGGTCAAACTGTGAAAGGGATAGTGTGTACTGTAGGTGATTGTGTATGTGCTGCTTCTGCTACATAGTACTGGTGTTAGCAGAGATATTCAGACATGTGTACTGTTATACACTGTGATGTTTTATGTCCTCAAGTACTGTCAGGTGGACATTCTTGCTCACAGTGATGTCCTGGGCAACAAGGGTCAATGTAACTGTGTCCAGTATTGTTGGCAGACGCCTACATATTCATGGTAAATTATGCCATTCTTGAGGGGCAGCTGCAGACACTTGCTGCTGGGTCTGTGTATTCGGTTCAGCATCTTGGTACAGTGCTGGCATAGGATCCCATACTTGTACATCAATCGACATGACAGTATGGCCTTATCTTGCTGTGGCAATACCTCACAGTTGTACAGATTCGCAAAGGTTACCCAGAGGCAGGGGCCATGAGCCAGGACATTACCCCTATTGTAGTGTATGGGCAGGTTTGTAGCCACCCACTTATGTGTTTGCAGCCACGGATAATGTGTGCACACAGCTGTGTGTCGGACCTTGCACATTTCATTCTGCCCATGCTCCCACCTCCCCTCTATTATTCTATCCTCTACCATACATTATGCATACATTCTCTGATGCTTTCCCTAAGGTTATCACCTCATCACAGCTGTTTTTTGGTGTTGGTCCACAGTTCATGCAGTGGGACATGGTGGACATGTTACTGTGGTTTGTCCACATGGCCTTGCATATGGCTTATGTAGAGTTTGTTATGTTGTTATTTGGATGTCCTTGACATAACATGCATTGGCAGTACGTGTGAGATGCAAACCTTTGGCAGAGGCCTGTAGTCCATTTGGTGGTAATGCAGGCTAGCTGTGGCAGGCCATTGCATTCTGTCAGTCCTACAGTCCCAGACCGCCATACAGTATATTCACCCGGGTGACAGGGTAGGTGTGGTAGGTGTTCATGACAATACTTTCTATCAGTATTGATCAGGTGGTGTGGATGCTGGCAGGGTGCTACCTATAGCTAGGGACACACCTGGATGGGACACCTGCACTTCATGCTGCATTCTTTCACTATTGCCATATACAGGTGGGGGTCATATTGTACCCATTCCCAACAGCAGGGATACGACCAGGGAGGTACCTTTGGGTGTTGTTTGGGTGAGCTGGGCACATGTGTGCTATGGACACTACTTGCATCTGACGCACAGATATGCATGGGGCATTCCAGTTATGCTGGCATGTGCAGGTACATCAGCTGTTTCCCAATACATCAGTCCTACCACCTTTGTGATCTGCAAGATTTCGGGCAGACGACACTGGTATATTCTACTACAGGCCAAGATAATGTGATGCATACCTGTATGTACAATTCCAAGGGTGTGTCCATTTCACAGATACACATTATATACTGTATGTCTGGGGTACTTTCCCCTGTGTACTACTTATATATCTAGCCCAATAGCCATGCCATGTCAATCTTTCAGATGGTGACACATATTACCACCATACACTTACAGTGGCTTACTGCTAGCATGTGTTATACTGGTGGGAACTGTCTTTTGCACTACAGTTGTGAGGACTTGGCCCTGTCATCAGCAGTACTGGGCAATGGCCACCAGGTCATACCTCAACATGCATACATACTGACCACTCTCACGCAATATCAAACACACATCAACCTAACACACACTTACCTGCATACTGTACACATGCTACAATCTATCCTGCTACCTCTGTGCTCCACTGGTATTATACCTACATATACATGTTACTATATTTCTACTTAGGATTGGGGGGGCACACCTGACTGTTACTACATGTCTACATAGGATATGGAGGGGCACACCTGACTGTTACAGCGTGTGTACATCGGATTGGGGGGGGGATACCAGACCGGTACTACATTTCTATATAGGACTGGGAGAGCACACCTGACTGTTACTACATGTCTAAGTAGGATTGGGGGCACACCTGATGGTTTCTACATTTCTACACAGGATTGGGGGGCACACCTGACTATTTCTACATTTCTGCACAGGATTGGGGGAGGGGGCACACCTGACTGTTACTACATTTCTACATAGGATTGGGGGGTTCACACTTGAGTATTTCTACATTTCTACACAGGGTTGGGGAGGGGGCACACCTGACTATTACTACATTTCTACACAGGCTTGGGGGGGGTCAAACCTGACTATTTCAACATTTCTAGACAGGATGGGGGGGCACACCTGACTGTTACTACATTTCTACACAGGATTGGGGGGCACACCTGACTATTTCAACATTTCTACACAGGATTGGAGGGCACACATGACTGTTTCTACATTTCTACATAGGACTGGGGGGACACACCTGACACTTGTACACATTTGCTATGTCTGTACCGGTATGTCAGGTACACCATTTCATTCTGTATTCTAACCTATCATGCTGACTAACGGCATAGTAGCAGTGTACTACAGGTCTTAGGTTTGATTGACCTACATATCAGTTTCTGACTTCCTACCCTTCAGAACTAACATCCCACTGCCTGACCTGATGTAGTCTGTCTGTGTAGGCCTGGGGGGGGGGTACCTATAGGCATCATTCAGAGGCCTTGGCACAGCCTTTGTTTGTGTTTGCCTACACCTGTCCTGCTGGCTGAGACTGTTGTTGGGTATGTGAACCCACCCTGACTGGCATGTGTGTCATATGGACACACATGTGGCCCAGCACATTTCCTGAAGTGGGTTTTGTCACCATGTGTAGTAATGGCTAGTATGGTGACACCAGTATTTTTTACAGATCTCATGCTGCCACTATAGATGTCTACTATCTGCTGGCATCCCATTCAGCCACCCAATTCCCTTGCATGCTCACATCCATACCATAGATACAAGTAACAACACATAGTACTCCAATCAGCAATTGGTAAGGAGAGTGACTTACCTTGTGGGTGTGCCAGTATTGAGGATGGTGCTGGGGGGCTGCCTATGTTGGATGCACATAGTACACTGCCTATATATGGTTGAGCACAGTTAGTGTCATGTTTGGCATCCCTTTTTCTGTATGTGTGAGTCAGAGAGAGGTGTCATTCCCTGGGTCCCTACTGTGTCAGTGTATGTGCTATGGGTTGCCTCTTTGCCAAGGTCAGGGCATACTGGGCATGCCTCCATCTGCATACTGGGGCAGGCTCAGGTTGTTCCTTCTCTGAGTCACTCTGTGCCTGTGCAGGCCTTGGCATTGGTGGGGGGCTGTGTGGCCCTGCCCCGTGTTGTTCCTGCTGCAGCTGTTTCCACAAGATCATATTGTGTAGCATGGCACATACAATAACAATTTGGGTACATGTAGCTGGTGAATACTGCAAGGCTCCACCAGATGTGTCCAGGCACCAGAACCGTGACCTGAGCATCCCAAACACACGCTCTATTATGATTCTGGTCTGTGTGTGTGTGGGCCTCATTATGGCTCTCTTGTTCGGGTGTGTGTGCATTTCTGATGGGTGTCATCAGCCATGGCTCCAGTGTGTATCCAGCATCCCCCACTAGGTTACCATAAGGGATGTCCCCACTGGCAAATCTCTGGTACAGTTGCATCAGATGCCAGATGTGGGAATCGTGATAGCTTCCAGCGCAGCCAGCACACACATTTATTATAATGCCCTGAGCATCACACACAACCTGACAGTTGATGAAGGGAAGCCCTTGTGGTTGATGCAGACCCTACCCTGCTCACTGGGTAGTGCTTTGATGCATATGTGTGTGCAGTCTATAGCACCCACCACCTCAGGGTATTCTGCTATTTGGTAGAAGAGATGCATATTGCTGGTCAGCACCTCACGGGTGTTGAGGAAATATACGTGCTCACCGGCATGTGCTAACATGGCATCCAGGAACTGGTGGAATACTCTGGATGCTGATGCCTGTGAAATCCCCATGATATCCCCAGTTGGGCTTTGGGAGGTACCTGTGACTAGTATTCCTAGGCCTACACATATCTTGGTATCCACTGGGATGCATTCCCCTCTGTTAGTTATGTGTGTCAGGCATGGCCTGCACAGCTCAACAATTTGCTGCAGGATGTCACTGTCCACCCTATACCGCTCCACTGTCTCCAGCTCATGTAGCCCCTGGTAGGTTACTCTCGGTCTGTACACCCTTCTCTGTCTCCTCACTGTGGGTTGGTTCACAGCATTCTCATCCTCACCACCCTCAGCCTCTTCCACATGTTGATGTCTGATAGCTGATGCAGCCCATATCATTCTGTTGTTTTTGTTTGTAAAATTTCCCCACTTGTATACACCGGTGGTGTAGAGTATGTGGGAAAAAACAGATGGAAAGGTGTTTGCATAGTTTACAGTAGTGTTCTGAGCTGGGCTGCTGCCTGTGTAATTGGTTGATTTTGATACATTTCACCTGCCAGCTATGCTAGTTCTCCTAGATTACCTTCCTACTGCTGTTTTCCCTCCCCATTGCCTTCCTGTTTAAGCCCGGGAGAGTGCCGCGCAAACACAGTTCTCAAATGTGCCCAGAGCTGCTATTTCCTGGTTTACTTTTTTTTCCTTTAAAACCCAGTATGTGGCACACACACCCACTTAGGCAATGTAAAGAGTGCTAGGCAGCCTCAGACACACACCCTTGCTTAGCTCTGCTAAGCTAAGGACAAACCCGAGCCACAGGGCTCCAGTCCCCTTACAGTATGCCTGACACACCCCCCTATGATGTCAGCTAACTCCTAGGCTTGCACCAAGCTAGTCCTGCTGTTACACTGTTGGGTGCTGACTAGCATGCAGGGGAAATCTGGGATTCAGTATCATTCCCCTCATTTGCATAGGATTGCCTGCTGATACATAGTTACAGGTCCCACACTGAGCCTCTCCCCTTAGCAACCACTATTCACTTGCCATGTTGTCTTCTGCCTGCCATTGAGTATAATGGCAAAATATTGAATTTGGTTAGAATGCTTATTTTTCGTTTTATTTCTTATTTTACGCTCAATCCCATTTGTGTGCAACTGCCCTATGCTTAAACAGCCAAGATCTGCTAAAAAAAAAATAAAAATTGATTTTTATATTTTTGCAACTGTGTTCCATGCCGATGGCCTTATACTTGGCCATTGGCATGCTTAATACATAATATCCAAACCCTTTATTTGGAGATGTCATGGCTCCATTTTGTAGTTTGCAGAAATGTACTCCATTACTGGCGGAGTACATTTCTGCAGATAACACTAGTCCTGCACGGCCGGTTTCCAGCTTCCTGGATCGCAAATTCACCTCATTTGCATGGATTTCTCCTGCAAATTAGGTAATTTGCATACAGGGGCTGAGTCTGTGCAGGACTAGTGCAGGAGCACTCATGCACGGGTACCTGTCAAATCTTTGAACGCTTAAAATTTCGAACGTTACATGGTCGAGACCAAAAGTTCGAAATGTTGAGTGCTCGAATATAGACTTTCAATGGCACCGTATGGTGCAGATAGGGAGAATTTCCCTTTTCTGCACTGAAATGCGGTCTCAGATTTGGTATATTTAAGTGTGGGGGGGGTGCAGGGGGGCTTGCCCCCCTGCCTACACTGTTAAACTGTTTTTTTCTGTTTTATTTATTTATTTATTTTATGTTCGAACATCCAAATGACGAACATTTGGTCTCGACCATGTAATGTTTGATATTTTGGATGTTTGAACATTTAACATAAACCCTCATGTACAACCATGCAGCTTATTCCTGAATCGCACGGCAGACATATTGCCCGCTGGATCTCCTGCACTAGTCTTGCACACCGTGCAGGGCTTGCAAAATCTGGGGGATGGGTAAATGTCTTAATGTCCGAACAACACTTCCCATCTTGCTGTTTGCTAGCTGCCCCATTCACCACTCTCCCTCATGCATCTCCTGTATATCAACGTTATAAAGCTACTAGATACACCAATTTGGAATACGCAGCCTATATGCTATTACCACTGTCATCCTATACACTATTAATCTCTTCCCTCCCTTCCTACATAATTTTATAACTTACTTCATGAAGTATATTGAACTCTTGCAAACCTTTTTTTACTGAAAAGTAAGAACACACTAAACTTCTGTACATAATGTTTTCCCTTCTGTAGTGTCAATCCATTTACTTCTGCAAAATTTTACAGCTAGAACAACTGTATAGGCATAATTGTTGATATAAATACTATGTATATACCAGTCATGTAATTATGTTTGTTGATTCATGAGAAATGTAACTTGTTTTTCTGAGAACTGTCTGAAATTCACCTGTTAAGATAAATGTACTATGGTGGACTTTTTCCTCCCCAGGACTCTGCTGAAAATGAACTCTGCCCAGTCAGACGTTCCTGGTCAACAAAGACAAATAAATAAATAAATAAAATTAATTGTTCATACGTTCATAGGCTCATAGGTGTGTACTAGGCTAATGGCACTAGAGCTTTTACGAGCCTAGCCCATAAAAGTGCCCTGGCATTCTGCCGTCCGACGTTAATTCCCAGTGCCTCTATCAAGTAAAGCGACGGGGAAGATCCCCGGGGTAAACTTTCTCTTTCCCATCCACTCATCAAGATTTCTCTTGAAGAGGCCCAGTGTGGTGCTCTGCTTGACATGTATGGGAAGTCTATTCCAGAGCATGGGCAGTTTCTGGGTTATGAACCTGCCCCTCCAGCATGTTCTGTTGATTGTGGTAATGAGGTTGAGGTCTTTGCAGCATGTGGTGCAGAGGGATTGGGATTTCTTTAGATGTAGCATTTCTAACAAAACTGGGTCAGGCATGGCTTTATAAGTCAAGCAGAGATCACCTCTTAGTAGACAATGTGAGACAGAGAATAGCTGGGGTTTTTTGAGTCTGTCCATGTAGGACATGTGTTTAAGGCCTAGAATCCTCTTTGTAAGGTACTTTTGTGGCCTTTCCAGCTGTTGTATGTTTCTGGTGAGGTACATGCCAAATGGTGCATTATACTGGATGATTAGCCTAATGACGGAAGAGTAGAGAGAGATGATGACCTCTTTCTTCCCGGATGCAAAATCCTTGGTAATGAGATATGCCACACAGAAGGACATTCTGACCACAGTGGCAATGTGGTGGTCGAAGGAGAGGTTGCTGTCAACCTGTGTCCCCAGATCTCTTATAATGCCTTCAGTGTTCAGTGGGCTCCCATCAATGTGGTAATTAGTGGGAACTGAGTTTTTCCTGGAGGGGATGATGATGCATTTTTTGGCATTAAGCTTAAGGCCATGGTTTTGACACCAGTCATTGGCCTCAGTGAAGCCTTTCTCTAGGATGTCTACATCACTTGGGGAGTTAATAATGGCTCCTAGGTTGCAGTCTGAGAACTTGGTCAGCCGTAGTCCTTCTGTGTTGGCCTGGACTTCAGAGAAGTAGATGCCAAACAGTAGAGGACCCAAGACCGATCCCAGTGGGACTCCATTCATGACTGGTCAGCAGTCTGACTTGGAGTCTGCTACTTTTAAACTGTGGTTCTATCTGTGAGCCAGTCTGCAACCCATCTAGTGATATAGGGGTTGATGCCTAGTTTAGTGAGTTTATCAATAATTCCTGAGTGGGGAATAGTATCGAGGTAGGCTGTATGATCAGCCTTGTCCTCATCCACAACTCTAGTGACTGACTCAAAAAAGTCAACCAGGTTGAGCAGGCATGATCTACCTTTCACATAAACCAAATTGCATGGGATATAGTTTGGAGATTCCCTATAGCCTTGCTAATTAGGTCCATGATGATGTGCTCCATAACCTTACATATCAGACTCGTCAGGGTAATGGGGCGATAATTCCCAGGATCTGTAGTCACTCCCCCTTTATGGAGAGGGATTACTGTAACAGTGCACCATTCAGTAGTGACAAAGCCTGGGGTCAGGCTGTGATTGACAGGGCACACAGATGTGGTGCCAGTTTACTTTGTGGTTCATGTAGAACACATCCAGGGATATTGTTGGGTCTCATGGAAGCTGTATTCTTGGCCTTGGACAATGCAGATTTAAGCTGTGCTGCAGTAATGCTGGGTGCCTGGCATTCCTCTGATATTGTGATTGGTCCTTTGGGGGGCAGAAGGGGGTAAAGTTGGCACTGAATCTGTCAGCCAGTATGTTGGCAATATCTGTTGGCTCAGTATAGGAGTTACCATTGTGCAGTATCTCAGAACAAACCTGGGTATTGCCGTAGAGATTCTTGAAATAACTATAGAAGGCTTTATGGTTTTTAGTGTCTGTTGCAATTCTGGCTTCATAGCTGGCTTTATAGGTTTTGATGAGGGATCTCAACTTTTTGTTGAGGCTAATAAGGGTGTTTTTCAGTCTTGGGACTTCACCTTTTTCTGCAATAGTATTTTCCTTCTATTGTAGAGTTTATTAATGCCAGGGGACCACCATATTGGCTTCCTTCTTTTACAGGAGAGTGTCTTGATTCTGTTGGGTATGGCTAGTTCCGTGCATTTATGTATGTGTTCGTACAGTGCATTGGTGTAAATCCACAAATTATACACAAAAACAAAGATCCAGAGGGATTACTAGATGTCATTATTTTCAAGCTTAGCAATATCATTTGGACATTAGTTAACTTTTATTGATTTTAAGGATTTGGAGTAACAACTGCAAAACATCACCTTGATTATATAACTAATATCCACAAATTTAGGGGAGATTTCAACTGTATCTTAAATACTACGGACACTGCAAATAATTGCCCTCTTAGACTTACTCCGAGAGAGAAACTTCTCTAAAATGGATTGGGTCTCTTAAACAATATGATACATTTGCTTCTAAACATAATAACTCTTTATGTTTCTCTCATGCATATCATAGATTTAAAACAGAAACAAGAATAGACGGAAATGTAGTATCTAATAACTTAAAGTTAAAAATATAATCTTTTCTATACTTAGTTGTCCTATTTCTGATCATGACTGTCTCACACTCAAGTTACAAAGTAATTTTACTAAATTAACCTCTATAACCAGAATACCAGCATATCAAAGACTTTAAACCATGACTTCCTGCAAAACTACAATTCTTTATGGAAGTTAATCATACTTCTGATATAATAAATAATGGTCTGGGATGCCATGAAATCATATATTTATGGTAAAACTGTCACTTGTTATAAAAACAAATTAAAGGAATGAGGCACAGGAATGCATAACATACAATCACAAATTTCAATAATTAAGACCAGCTCTACACATTTAACATTAAATGATAAAAAGAGAGTAGATGAATTGCACAGAAAATACCTAGATATCATAACCCATAAAACTAATTTAGCTTTAGAAAGGTTGAAAATAAATTCTTATGCAATAACACCAAAACATATGCATAATCTATCAGTCAGAGCCAGAATTCAAACTAAGTCTAATAATGTTACGGCATTATTACATGACGGCATCAATAAATCGGTCTCTGTCATATGTGATATTCTCGATGCCTTTATATTTCATTATTATAAACATTATAACTCAAACACTCTAATAAATAAAGACCTTGATACAGAGTCATCTTCTATTAATTTAGAAGTAATTTCAGAGAAACTCAAATTGGATCTTGAAAAACAAATATATTAAAATGAAGTCAAAGACAAAATTAGAAATTTTAAACCTAACAAACCAGCTGTTATTATTATAGAAATTTACAAATTATTTATTTGAACTATTGTATCTTTGCTTCATAAAACATTGATTGAAGTGCAGACCCATACTATAATACCACCCTCATGGAGATATTCACTTTATTAGTCCTATATTTAAAAATAATAAATAGCTGCAGCTTTGTAGCTCTTATAAACTCATTTCTCTTTTAAATAATTATTACAAAATTTTCATGGCTATCTTTGTTGACAGATAGAAAGTTCTATTATCAGAATTAATAAACAACGATCAAACAGGATTCATACAAAAGAGGCATGCTCATAATTATATGAAAAGAATTCTCACACTCATTGAATTTTTAAACAGACCCCAGGATTTAGGCTTTACTTAGAGCCTACATGGAGTGTATTCGTGTACATGGTCGCAAAATGCTGTTGGTAGCATGTAATGCATATTCATGATGCATATCATGTGTAAGTGAGGTTTTGCAGCATGTCCCAGTTGCATTGGCAGCAAAACCTCATAGAAGTACACAGATAATGAATCTGTGTAAGTACTGACGGTCTGTTCATCATGCACCTTCAGAAGAGTATGATGTTCTAAATGAAAATCCATCCATCCTGAATGAGTGTCTGAAAACTGCAACTCTTATTCCAGCTTTTTCTGTTTAATTTTTTTTTTTTTTTTTTAGTTTTACCCCATGTTTGCACAATGCTCCATGGTACTTGCTGATGTTTACAGTATTTATGCAGGGAGACCACCCATGTACCAGACATCTAAAAATAGAAACAGGATGCTTTCAATTAATATCATTGCACAATGCTGTGCATCACACAAACCCGGTAAGCGTAGCTGCACTACGCTTATATCATGAAGTTAACAATGACTTCTAAAACTACATTGATCATGTCACTATCCTTGTGGCAACATGAGTTTAAGTGTTGGACTAGGATGTAGATGGTCCTGGATCATAATCCAAGAAATGCAAACTTTTCTTATCATGATGTGACATTGCAGCTTATCCAAATAAAGTGGTACTGTAAGGAAATAACTGTGGAATTGTATTGGTTGATTGTTTATGCCAATATATTTGAAAAAGGTGTGTGCTGCTTAGAATTGTGTAAATGTTGGTATGTGCAAAAGTAAGCAACGAGCACCATTTCTAAATGCATCAATATCCAGACAGTGGGCATTCTCAGTAAACACAATTGGTGGGAAAACAGGTTATTTAAAGGGGAATTACCAGGAATTGTACTTTATACATTGAGGTTTGACTTATGCAGCAATGTCTGGTGCAGGTGAAGGTGTGTGATTTAGAGTACAGTGCTGGGATGTCTAGGAGTCCAAGGTTGTTTTGGACTCTTGGTTAATGATTATGGCCCACATCTGTTGCAGGAAGACTATACTGTCACCCAATGTAAAGTGGAAGCCTGGGATAGTTTGCTAAGGGCTCTTAACAGTGAGACTGGTATCCCCCACACTGATGAATAGTGTCATCAACACTATGACAACCTCTGTAGGAGAAAGAAGGATACCCTTGATCAGTGGATCAGGGATTGCCAGGCAGGGAACACCCCAGTGATGTGTAAGTATGATTTTCATGTATTACCTGAAAATACTTAAGCTGGTTATGGTAAACACTGGTATTCGTAATACGTTTTCTTTTCCCTTTTGCCACAGCAGCAGAAGAGAGGACCTCAGACATGATGTCCCATGCTAGGTGACTGAAAAGGATGAGACAAGCATTAGGTAAGTAAGAATAATGATATGATGCACTCTTATTGCAGTTTTAGAAGGATTAGTTGCTATATCATACTTTGTTATGAATTTGAAAAGGCATAGGTTCATAGGTTCATAGGTAGGTACTAGGCTATTGGCCCAAAGGCCTAAGTAAGCCTAGCCAACAAGATTCCCTGGCTTATGCCACCCAAGAAAGTTAATTTCATGTGCCACTGTCGAGCAGAGCCACAGAAGTGATCCTCAGGGTGTATTTCCTATTTCCCATCCACTCATCAAGATTTTTCTTGAAGAGTGCTAATAAGGAACTTTGCTTGACAAAGATGGGTAGCTTGCTCCAGACTATAGGAAGTCTTTGGGACAGGAATCTATCCCTCCGACATATCCTGTTTATTGTGGTGACAAGGTTTCAGTCCCTAGAGTGTGTAGCTCAGAGGGATTGGGATTTCTTAAGGTATAGCATGTCCAACAGCTCTGGATTTACCATAGCTTTATATGTTAGGCAGAAATCTCCTCGGAGTAGGCGATATGCTACAGAGTAAAGCTGGAGTTTTTTGAGACAGTCAGTGTAGGATATCTGTTTGAGGCCAGTAATCCTCTTGTCAGGTACTTCTGTGGCCTTTCCAGCTGCTGCAGATGACTTGTGAGGTGCATTCCAAAAGGGGCGTTGTACTCTATAATGGGTCTAATGAGTGCCGAGTAGAGGGGAGCAAGGACCTCTTTTTTCCTGGATGAAAACCCTTTTGTGATGAGGTCGAGGTGTGCCACATAGAAGGATTTCCTGACTACTGTGGCAATGTTATTATCAAAGGAGAGACTACATTCAACCTGGGTCTCAAGGTCTCTTATCACACATTCAGCATTAAATAGACTGCCATTAATGTGGTAGTGCATGGGTACAGAGTTTTCACCAAAGGGGATGACAATGCACTTTTTGGCATTGAGCTTGAGGCAATGCATCTGACACCAGGCATCTGTCTCAGTGAGGCCCTTCTGTAGGATGTCCACATTATTTGGGAACTCGACTATGGCTCCTAGTTTGCAATCATCTGCTAAATTCATTAGCCAGAGGCCTTCTGTGTTAGCCTGTACTACAGAGAAGTAGATACCAAACAGGAGAGGTCTCAGGACTGAATCCTGTGGTACTCCACTTGTCACTGGTTTGAAGTCAGATTTGGAGTCTGCAACTTTTACAGTGTGAGTTTTGTCAGTGATCCAGTTGGCAACCCATCTTGTGCTGTAGGAATTTATACCTAGTTTAGTGAGTTTAGCTATAATTCCAGAATGGGGGATGGTGTCGAAAGCCTTGGCGAGGTCAAGATAGGCTGTGTGAACCTCCTTACCCTCGTCTATGGCTTTGGTGACTGCCTCAAAGAAGTCAATCAGGTTCAGAAGGCACGATCTGCCTTTCACAAACCCGAACTGGGTGGGGTCCAGAGTTTGGAGGTTACCAATGTCTTTGTTTATGAGTTCCATGATGATACATTCCATGGCCTTGCAGACCAGGCTCGTCAGACTAATAGGTCGATAGTTCCCAAGATCAGTGGTGGCTCCCCTTTGTGGAGTGGGATAACTGTTGCTGTGCACCATTCAGTGGGCACAAAGCCTGGTGTATGACTATGATTGATCATGGTGCTTAGGTGGGGAGCCAGTTTGTTCTGAAGTTTGTGTAAAACGCAGCCTGGGATGTTGTCCAGTCCCATGGATGCTGTGTTTTTTGTTTTAGACAGTGCAGCTTTTACCTGCATGGATGTGATTACAGGGACTCTGCATTCTTCCTGTATAGATATGGGCCCTTTAGGGGGTGAGAGGGGGATAAATTTAGCACTGAATGTATCTGCCAGGATGTTGGCAATATCAGTTGGTGCTGTAATTTTTGTGCCATTGTGCTGTAACTCAGAGCAGATCTGGGTGTTGCCATTGAGATTCTTGACATAGCTATAGAATGCTTTGCGGTTGCCCTTAGAATCAGTGGTAATTTTGTTTTCATAGCCAGCTTTGGAGGATCTTATAAGGGATCTCACCTTCTTACTGAGGCTGACCAGGGGGCTCCTCAACTCATGGGATTTTACTCTCTTTTGCAACAGTTTCTTCCTTCTGTTGTAGAGTTTGTTTATGGCAGGAGACCACCAGATTGGCTTCCTTTTTTTTGGAGGATAGCATCTTGGTTCTGTTTGGAATAGCACGATCCATGCACTCGTGTAAGTGCTTATAGAGTGCATTTGTGTAGGGTTCCACAGTTTTACCTGTATTGTCCATCTGTGTGGGTGTCATGAAGATCACCACTTCTTCAGAAGCATGAAGTTGGCTTTGGAGAAATTTTTTACCATGGTTTCCTAAATGGTGGGTGGGGGCGGGTTGCGGATATCTACGGTGATTAACTTATGGTCGGATCTGACCAACGAGGAGTTGACTTCAGGTGTGGAACACCGGTCACTCATGTTTGTAATGACTGGGTCTAGGATATTGTTGCCCCTGGTGGGGGGTGTGGATAAGTTGATCCAGGGCATTAGAATGTATTAATTTCAGAAAGTGTTGAGTGAAGGAGTTGGTACATGAATAGTTTTCCCAGTTAATGGTGGGATAGTTGAAATCGCCCATTATTAGGGTGTTTGGTTGAACCCTAATATTTTCCAGTATATCAGGAAAAGAGAAGTGAGAATCTTGGGGCATGGTGGGGGATCTGTAGCAAGCTACAATTTGGATTGCAGTTTTGCCCAGAGTTAGTTGCACTTGGATAACCTCGGATGCATTATGTTGCACAGCTAGCCTGCAAATGTGGATATCCTTAATGAATATGGACACACCTCCGCCTTTGGTGTTATGGTCCAGGTTAGATGACCGAAAAGTGTGGTATGAGTTATAGCTTGGTAATTCAGGGGTGATCTCTAGAGCCTTGCACCAGGTCTCAGTCACTGCACCCATATCGATTTTCTCCATTTTAAGGAGTGCCTCGAGTGCGCGCATTTTGAGATTTAGACTTCTAGCACTGAGTAGCATTACCCTCAGTTTTTGCTTGCCTGTTCCTGTTATGGTAGTGAATTTGTCATTTGAACCTTGCATAAAAAAGGCATTGTAGGAGCGGCAAGACCCTTAGCCAGTATCTGGAATCCCAGGGGCGACTATTGAGTTGTAGGTCATGAGTGTATGTGTGTGTGTGTGTGTGTGTGTGTGTGTGTGTGTGTGTGTGTGTGTGTATGTGTTTGCGTGCATGTGTGTTTTGTGAGTACACACACACACACACACACACACACACACACAGACACACACACACATACACACACACATATACACACACACACACACAGAAACATGCACACATGTAGTAGATGGCAGCAAGGCTGCACTGTATGTGTCTGACAGGAAAAAATGGGAAATAAATTATTGTTTATTAATTTATTCATTTGTTTGATCACAGTAGGATATGTGGGGTGTACACTGTCAATAAATCAATTGCAACTAGAGTGCACAAATGGAATTTGCAGATGAAACTGACTGAACAATACTGGCATATGATCACAACTAAGCAGTTGTTGATCTGACTTGGTGTGTGTATTTGAGTAAAACAAGCTAAAATATAATAATGAGACCATAATTATTATTTGATTTATTCAATCACAATTAGATATCTGAGAAGTATACAGTCGATAACATGGCAGTACTAATGACCTGGCCCTAGCTGTTGTCTGATCATGGTTAAACTGTCGCTGTCTTACTGTAATATATCCGTAGTATGTTCTAGTTTTCTCACCAAATGATTTGTTTCCTGCAGCTCTATCTTGCTTTGAAGTCACCAGCCACCACTGGTGGTGGAAGTTCCTTCTTTGCTCTATCAAGCTCCTTTGGGCCCAGTTTTCCATGTATGAAAGGCTACATATTTTGCCTAATATCAGCAAAGGACATGATATGTTGTCTCATGTGAAGGCCCTCCACTTTTTATATTTTGAAATCTTAATTACAATGTGATAATAAAACTTCAGAAAACTGAATTGCTGCTTTAATACCCAGTAATTTGAGTTAATATTAATAAGAAAACAAGTTCTTTTACAGAACAGCTCAGAGTAGCACTGCATTACTTTCAAAGTATGTTACCACCAATCAAATGGGTCTTCCTCAGATTACAAAAAATTCTGCCTCCTTTCCTTTTCCGGGTAGCTCAGGAAACAAATTATGTACTGTCCAGGGCTGCTACTGTCTGGTACTCTCCTGCTAGCATTTCCGTGTTCCCCTTCTCCCTTTATTCAGGGACTTGGGCTGAGCATTCAGAATATTGGAAATTAACATAGCTGGATCAGAATCATCCCTTCTCTTGGACAGAGCTAACAGTATCACACTTATTCTTTGATTCCTGTTTTTTAGTTCATCAGCTTTATTTTGCAGAACAGTATATATTGCCTTCAAATCTATGATCCTGGTTTCATTAGATAGTACTGCTCTGTACAGTTGTGAAGAGATACTCCTCAACTAAGATGGAAATTTACTAACTCTTGAATTTGTTACTGGTGCATGGTCTGCAGTGCTTCAATTACTTAGCCTCCTCAACCATTTCTCTCACTGTCTCAGTTGTTGATAAATAGGTATCTTTAATGTCTGACATTTGTATCTTGGCAGTCTGTGCTACATATGGTTGTTAGCTGTAGGTGCATTAAGAGCTTGATAACACAAATTGTCAAAGTATTTTCCACTTTTGTTGTTATTCCATAATTAGTTTAACCAGCTATACATTTTGAAGCCCAGTAAACTTTTTTTTTTTAACTAAAAATAGCTCAGGTTAGTCAGACTTAATTGCAGGCAATGCCCCCAGTCAATTAAGCATTACACTTGCAATAGACTAGCTACCCAAAATCCTACAACCACATAATGCATGCACTCAAGTCACTCCACAACAAGTACAAATATGACTCTGTCATTGTCCATGTTGGAGTGAATGACCTGAGACGTACCTCCCTGGACTACATAAAAAGAGACATGGAAGAGCTCTCGGATCATGTGGCCCAGGCAGGTATGACCCTAGCCCTGAGTAGCATCCTTACTTCGCCCAGAATGATACCACAATATAAGGACAAAATTATCGACTTCAACAATTGGCTAAGCTTCTGGTGTCATTCAAAGGGGATCCAGTATCTGTCTGCGTGGGATGACATGATAGACAGACCATAATGCTTTGCCAGAGATGGTCTGCACCTGTCACCCCTGGGATTCAGGTTACTGGCTAAGGCTCTTGCCACCCCTATAGTGCCTTTTTTAGTTCAAAGGACAAAACCACCCCCGTAAAAGGTACAAGCATGCAAAATCTGAAGGTAATGCTACTCAATACTAGAAGTCTAAACCTCAAAATGCACTCTCTCGAGGCACTCCTAAAAATGGAGAACATCGATATCTGTGCAGTAACTGAGACCTGGTTCAAGGCTCCAGAGATCACCACTGCAATACCAGGCTACAACTCTTAACACACTTTTCGGCCACCAAACCAGGACCAAAACACTAAAGGTGGAGGAGTGTCAATATTCACCAAGGATATTCACACCACCAGGCTAGTTGCCCAACACAATGTGTCTGAAATTCTCCAGGTGCAACTAACACTAGGTAAGACTGCACTTCAAATTGTAGCTTGCTACATATCCCCCACCATACCCCAAGATTCTCACTACACCTTTTTAAACATACCGGAAAATATTAAGATAGAACCAACCACCCTAATACTGGGTGATTTTAACTACCCTGCCATTAACTGGGAAAACTACTCATGTACCAACACCTTTGCCCAACGGTTCTTGGAATTCATAAATTCCAATGCCCTGGATCAACTAATCCATAGTCCCACCAGGGGCTCCAATATCCTAGACCTGGTCATTACCAACATGGAAAATTGATGCTCCACACCTATGGTCACCCCCTCGTTAGTCAGGTCTGACCATAAGCTAATCACCCTTAACATCCACATCCACCCCAACCCCCCAGTAAGGAAACCTCCATAAAAAACTTCTCCAATGCCAACTTCATGCTACTCAAGTCAGAAGTGACAAACTTCATGACACCCATGCAGACAGGAACTGAAAGTTCAACTGCTGAATCCTACACTAAGGCACTGTACGAGCACATCCACTAATGCATAAATCGTGCCATCCCAAATAGAACCAAGATGCTCTCATCCAAAAAAAAGGAAGCCAATCTGGTGGTCCCCTGCCATAAACAAACTTTACAACAAAAGGAATAAACTGTTGCAGAAAAGAGGAAAATCCCACAATGCAAAAAACTCCCTTACCAGCCTCAGTAAGAAACTGAGATCCCTCATAAAATCCTCCAAAGCTAGTTACGAAAATAAAATTGCCAAAGATTCCAAAGACAACCACAAGGCATTCTATAACTATGTCAAGAATCTATATGGCAATGCTCAGACCTGCTCTGAGCTAAATCAGAATGGCATTAAATATACTAATCCCAAGGATATTGCCAATATCCTGGTAGATCAATTTAGTTCCAACTTCACCCCCCCCCCCGTCTCACCGCCTAAATGGCCCATCTCAATACTAAAAGATTGCCAAATTCTGGTAATAATGGCCACACAAGTAAAAAAACGCACTCTCCAAAGCTAAGAATACAGCATATATGGGACCAGATGACATCCCGGGCTGTGTACTACATGAACTACAATATGAACTGGCACCTCACCTAAGTGTCATGTTTAATCATAGCCTCACCTCAGGTTTCGTGCCCACTGAGTGGTGCAGAGCTAGAGATATCCCACTCCGCAAGGAGGGATCCACCTTGGATCCTGGAAACTACCATCCCATCAGTCTGACGAGCCTTATCTGCAAAGCCATGGAGTGTATTATCATGGAACTTATAAACAAAGACATTGGCAACCTTCAAACACTGGACCCACCAAGTTTTGGTTCATGAAGGGCGGATCTTGTCTCCTGAACCTAATTGACTTCTTCGAATCAGTCTCCAGAGCCAGGGACAAGGGTTAGGTGGTCCACACAGCCTATCTAGACCTTTCCAAGGCCTTTGACACCATCCGCTACTCTGGAATCATAGATAAACTTACTAAGCTGGGCATTAATCCCTACATCACCCAATGGGTTGCTAACTGGATTACTGATAGAACCCACACTGTAAAAGTAGCCGACTACAAATCCAGCTCCAGACAAGTGAGAAGTGGAGTACCTCAGGGTTCAGACCTAGGACAGCTCTTGTTTGGCATCTACTTCTCTGAAGTACAGGCCAACACTAAGGGACTCTGGCTAACAAAGTTTGCAGATGACTGCAAACTGGGAGCCATTATTGAATCCTCAAATTATGAGGATACTCTACAAAAGGGTCTTACAGAAACAGATGCTTGGTGCTAGATCCATGGGCTCAAGCTCAATGCCAAAAAATGTATAGTTATCCCCTTTGGGAAAAAACATGTATCCATGAATTACCATATAGGAGGCAGTACACTAAACACCGAAAGTGTGATAAGAGACTTAGGGACACAGTTGGACAGTTGCCTCACCTTCAATAACCACATTGCTACAACAGTCAGGAAATCCTTCTATGTGGCACACCTCATCACTAAGGGCTTTTTATCCAGATAAAAAGGAGGTCATTGTCCCACTGTACTCATCCCTCATTAGACCCATTATAGAATACAGTGCCCCATTTGGTATGTATCTCTCAAGACATCTGCAACAACTGCAAAGGCCGCAGAAATACCTCACTAAAAGAATCACAGGCCTAAAGCAGATGCCCTATGCTGACTGCGTTAAAAAACTCAAGCTATACTCTGTTGCATGTCGTCTACTCAGAGGCAATCTCTGCTTAACATACAAGGCCATGTCAAACCCAGAGCTGTTGGACATGCTACACTTAAAGAAATCCCAATCCTTCAGAGCCACACGCTCCAGGGATCTAAACCTTGTCATCACAATAAACAAAACATGCTTGAGGGATAGATTCCTGACCCAGAGACTCCCCAGACTCTGGAATAGATTGCCCATACATGTCAAGCAGAGTGCCTCTTTGGCCCTCTTCAAAAGGAACCTTGACGATTGGACGGGAGAAAGGAAATTCACCCCAGGGATCACGTCAGTCGCCCTGCTAGACAGGGGTCCAGGGAAGTAAATAGCATGGGAAGAAATAGCCAGGGAATTGTTATGGCTAGGCTTCTATAGGCCCAAGGGCTGATAGCCTAATACCAACCTATGAACCTATGAACAACCGTCATCCATATGCAAAATCAACTGATCACTGTGTCTGCATACAGGGACAATACATGCCACACAGAGTAGCATTCTACAACATGTGTATTGTATACTAATTACTGTGTGAAGTAGAGATGTGTACTACATTCAGAGCAGTGTAGCATAGTTCAGGCAAGTGACAGTGTGCAGTCGCACTTCAGTGGGCTATGCCGTGTGTGTTTTTTTGTCTAGTTTGTAAAATTTCCTGTTTGAAAATAGAAATAATAAAATAAGGCCTACACCTCAGTGCTCGTAACTTCATCAGCTTTACTTCCATATTGCAGAACAGTGTACCAGAGACTATACCAAGTAATACACACACATACAATCTGAAATAGTAAATAGACACTAGTATTCTAAATGTATACATATGTATATTTTATCAGTGACTTTGTCTGTGATAAATGTTGATCAGGGTGTCCATCAGTTCTCATGTACATCTGCATTTTGGATGATACACTTCAAGTTGCAAGAAATCCTGTTTAGTACTCTGCATATCATTATTAGCTGGCCTATATCTGCATATTTATTTATTTATTTATTTATTTATTTGCCGTTTGTTTACCGGGATAGTCCATTGGACCAGAAATGAGCCCATTTTCAATGGAGACCTGGGGAGAAAAGCTCCTAATCCAATTTTACAACACATGTACAGTTTTACAGTATAAGACATCAGTTTTTAGTTATACATAGTTTGCAATAAAAGTCCACAACAGTTTGTAACTTATACACAAGTTTATAAATAAAGCTGTGTCAGGATGAAGAAAACACTTTATTCCAAATTCAAAGCCAGTAGTAAATTCAAAGCCAGTCATAAGCGCTTTCATCTCCTTAACCAGAGGCTTCTTCAGAATAAGGCTTTGTCTTAAAAACACACAATTTATATAATTAATAGGCAAATACCTATTTGAAAAATCAATTGCCTATTATATTTAAAAAATGCAATATTACATTATATAACCAAAATTTAACAATACTTCATAGTATAAATATAAGCTTCACAATATATATCAACTATCCTAAATAAATGATCATTCATGAAACATATAAAAATGCATATAAACTTCATATATGAAGCATATAAACTAAATCATATAAAATCATACAAAATCAATGCTTCAGCCCCTTCCTCTTTAAATACATTATAAACTCTTCCCTATTATTTAAATCTGGAGGAAA